>NC_044500.1:18012057-18019557 GCF_902362185.1 Chanos chanos | reverse complement strand
CTCTAACCTTTACCCCTCCATTCACCCCGCGTTACTTTGTCACTCAAAATACTGTTCACTCCTTAAAACAAAAGCATTCAGGTATTCTCTCTCCGAATCCATCCACTGTGATGAGGCTCTCTTAAATTCATATGATAGATACACTTTCATTCATAATGCCAATTAAAAACACCACTCCCTCTTTGTGTCAGCTGACAGAAAATTTGGAAATCAGAATGTACCACAGCATAAAAACATAATGATAAAAACAGCAATTTTTTCTTGTACAGAAAGTTTGGACAGACCTATTCCTGTTTCACTACCCACAGTCCTCTGCACAAAGCTTGTTTTTGCACATGGTATTTACATATGGTAATTCTCACTACTCAACTATTTCATTAAAAACAACACTTTTTTCTACAGTCTTTTTTTCTAAACCACTTTCATAGGTTCAGAACATTAGTAGAAAATAAACAGAAACATATTTGTAGTTAGCAATTGTTGTCATTATATTTTGAAAAATTATATGATGTTGAAGACTGCGTTCAGAATTTTCTGAGTAATTATTTACTGTATCATAAAACAAACCACTCATCAGACCAAATGTGTTTCTGTCCTAACTGACTAATATGGTTTTGTGGTATTTGTTTTCGGTTTGAAGAGTGGTCGTTGTGTTTTGCAATAGACCAATTTTCATACAAAAAACAACTGTTCAGATAAAATGTATGTGGTTTTGTGGCTTGTGTTTTAAGATTTGAGCCTGACAACGTGCTTTGCGAAAAAGAATACGCTGGATTTTGGCAACAGCGCTTCTGAATGAATGAATGAAATGAAATGAAATGAATTTCTGAAGATGTCTTAACTGTTTGGAAAACAGTAATTCTGCAGTGATAAATGGGTTTGAAGTGAAACTAAAGAAAAATTGAAAAATCGTCCAGTGCGTAAAGTAAAAACATGCGTAACAAACAGACGGGATCACTTTGCTGTTGTGGCGGGCAGTCACAACACCTCACCCAGAAATAACACAGGTTCTGATTTAACTTTCCAGACTCCAGTCACCTCTCTTACAAACTCTGCTTTCATTCACTGTTTTCATTCACTATCTTTTCATTCACCAACACCCTCATTCACTGTAAGGTCTCTCATTCTGAAGTTCAGTAAGAGAGAGAGAGAGAGAGAGAGAGAGAGAGAGAGAGGGAGGGGGGAAGAAGGAGGGGGGTATATGTGCCCCCCCACCCACACACACACTGTACGTGCAGGACAGCAGGACCCCCCTCTTGGAAACTGTACACCCTGATCTCCTTCCCCACAGGCACCCCTTCTTCCCCTGCCCTGAACCCACCCTGTCCCCTGCTGGCCACTGTCCTTAATCAAATACACACACACACACAGAGTCAGGGACACTTTCTCACACACACACACACACACACACACATACACACACACACACACAAGGCTGACACACTGTACAAACACATGCTGACATGGGATTGGGTTTCACTATCCAAAACTCAGAAGCCAAGCCATCCAAAATACACACACACATAAACACACACACACACACACACACGCACACGCACGCGCACACACACGCAAATGCGTGCACGCGCACACACATGCAAACGTGCACACGCACACACGTGGTCACACACACACACACACACACGTGCACTCATGCCGAATATCTTCCTAAAACTTCTCAGAGACAATAATAATCTAAATAGCTTTACACTTGCTGTTTTCCTGTTTCACCTGTTTTTCAGTTTCTCTTTCCATTTACTCATCTCTTTCTCTCTCTCTCTCTTTCTCTCCCTCCCTCTCTCTCTCTCTCTCTCTCCTTCTCTCTCCCCTTCACCCTCTCTCTCCCCTACCTGATTGTCTGCTTGTTTTCCCTGGCGACTCCCCGCTTCCGTTCCCAGGCTGGGAGGTGGGCCTGTGGCCACAACACATAGTTTCCAGCCTTGAAGGCCAGAGGCAGCTCCTCCTATCCACACAGCCACTACAGCTACAGGAAACCCATCAGCTGCCTGCAGTGGGCAGCCATGGCCTAGAGACAGACTCATACACAGTGTGTGTGTGTGTGTGTGTGAAAGACAGAGAGAGAGAGCATTCATATTTGTGTGTGAGAGTGAGTGTGTATGTGTGTATGTGTGTGTGAGAGAGAAGGAAACAGATAGAGAGAGAGATAAACAGACATTGGGCTTCTGGGTGACAGAGGAGCCGTAAACAGGTGGAAGACCAGGCAGGTGTTAGCATCGTGAGAGTACCACTGAGACAAGACATGTGCATAAGGTGAGAAACACTGCACCCGGGTGAAAGATGGGAAAATGAAAAGAGCATGTGAGAGATGGGAAAAAGACAACGAGTCCTCTGCTGCTCACGCCAGAGAATAGACTGTATAAACGTAAACATATATCCTACTACAAAACATATATTCCTCAGATCCCAGGGTCGATTGAAGTTGACGGTTCTCACACTAACATTATTCCTTCCAGACTAAATACGCCGCAGACAAGCCATCCTCCTTTACTAATACAGTCGACAACATAGGAACTTTCCAACAACTTTTATGAATTAGCCAAGACGAGGATGGATCTGCTTTCTCTGCACTGCCTCAGGCGGTCTCTCTCTCTCTCTCTCAGTCTTTGTCTCTTGCTCTCTCTCTCTCTCTCTCTCTCCTTCTCCATCTCTCTTGCTCTTCTTGTCGTTCTTTCTAGAAGCTTCCTCTCGTCTTGCCAACAGATTATTTTGTTGCTCTCATGTTGTTTTTTTTTTTTTTTTTTTTTTTTTGATGTTGAATCAGAGGTGAACCCAAACAATGGTTGGCTTTGGCCGCGGTCGGACTATCGTCATGTTTTATATGAACTGAGTGTAATAGTAATCCTCTCAGATCACATAATGGCGGTGCGGTGCCCGTTTCCAGATTTTGCGGACTTTTAAAGTCGACCCGGTAATCATCTGCAGAGAGCAAAAAAAAAAAAAGAAAAAAAAAAGCCTGCTACACACAGCACCGCTAAAGCTCAAAACCAGCTGTAGAGGCCAATAAAAAGACATGGAAGGATATGTTATTAGTCATTGAGAAGATTTTTTTTTCTTTATTTTGCCCTGTTCTGGGTACTGTTCTGCTCCGAGTACAAAAAAGCAGGGAAGTTTCGGCTTTCGGGTTCACTGCTCAGGCCAGATGTTTAGTGGTGGGACTGGGCAAAATGATGGGGTTTATTTGTTACCCGCACACGCAAATCATATGAGCAGAGAGAGAGAGAGAGAGAGAGAGAGAGAGAGAGAGAGAGAGAGAGAGACGCGGGGAAAAAAAGAAAACGGCTGTGAAGAGGCAAAGAGCGATACCTTTCGATGAGGAACTGGTTTCCACAAGTGAGAGAGACGTGAATGTGAGACTGAGAAAAAACGAAACTGAAATCTGACAAACAGAGAAAACCGAGGTCTTAAAAGGCACTTAATGCTAATTCAGTCATGTTTTATAGTTCCTATAAACGTTTTTTTTTTTTTTCTTTTTAACCTTATACCACAGTGCTAGAATTGGGTTTGGTAAAGACAGTCTTTAGAAGTCACTACAAAAAGGTTACAAGTTGGTGGTCTGAGGCGGCCGTGCTGGTTCAGTTCCGTGTGACTCATAGAGGTCGGGGAGAGATGTCAACTTCTGATTGAATTACGCTGGAGAACAGGCCAGACTCAGAGAACTATAGTAAAGACAGCGATTTTAGATTCTCTCATTCTCTCTGTCTCTCTCTCTCTCTTGCGGTGCCATGCACTTTACACAGGAAACTGCCAGCTTTTCAGAGATTAAGCCTGCTTCCTCTCTCTGCCCTGACCTCTGTATGACCCCATGACCCCGTGACCTTCCTTTGGCTGAACATGGCATGTCTCTAACAGAGAGGCATGGGCAAGGAACACAACACTCACTCATACACACACACACACACACACAAAGCATTCACAGACTCACACACAAATGCATTTTCCTTTCCTTCAAAATGACACGTAAACCCGATTCAAAAACAATATGGGCTTTCCTGGCACGGTGTTGTAATGTATTGCTAAAACATTCAACAGACATAGAGAGGCCGTGAATTAAAATGTCAATAGTGTATCCATATACACTGTCTCTCTCTCTCTCTCTCTCTCTCTCTCTCTCTCTCTCTCTCTCCCCTCCTCTCTGCCCCCCTCCTTTGTCTCCCCCCTCCCAAACAAACTATGGTAGTAATTTTTCCCCTTTCTGGGAGTTTTATGAGCAGTAATGCAAAGCACCTGTAACCACACAGGGGCCAGACAAGTGCTGCAGGAGGCTGTCTGTGACCCTGCCCTTATGTCCCCAAACTCCACACACAGCAAGGCCGCAGGCCTCCGTCTCACACACACACACACACACACACACACTCGCGCACACTCAGCACATACACACACACACAAACTCGCGCGCACTCAGCACACACACACACACACACACACAAACAACCACACACAAACTATAGAATGAAGAGGCAAAACAGGCACCTGAGCGGTAAGTGAATGTTTAAAGCATACACACACAGCTTATGGAAATCCTGATACAGACACTGTCTTACAGTGTCTGTGGCATAATATCACTAGGTGGCATCAGTAAATGGCATAAGTCTGAAGTCACCAGCACCAAGGGGAGAAGAATGAAAGGTATGAAGACAGTGAGCAAGAGAGGGAGAGAGCGAGACAGAGAGAGTCAGAAAGAGATAGAGAGCAAGAGGGAGAAAATGAGAGTGGATGCAGAACTACAGCTGGTGCACAGGGCATGACCTGACCTTATGACTGTGTGGTAACAGTACAGATAGGGTGTAGCCGTGCTGTTAGTCATAAGAGCAAGAGAAACAGGGTGACTGTGCCTTAAAAAAGAAAGGAACACACACACACACGCGCGTGTGTGCACACACACATCATGCCAGTCATTGCAGAAAAACAGGAGCAAAGAGAAAACTTGCTCTGGTATTAAAACACACACACACTCAGACACACACACTCAAACACACAGATCTTATCGGGCTACCTTGTCAGATGAAGAAAGTGCACATCAGCAAATACTCAGGGTAAATTAGATAACGGAAAAAGCGAGGAAGAGATGAGATGATACCAAGGCCCATCTGAATATCACGTGAGGAACATTACCAAGACAAACACACACCCGAGAGTACAACATTAATTTTTATAATTTAGGGCTAAGATTTACGACCATACTCCACTGTGGCTTTTATTTTGACATGATAACACATATTATGCCTCTCTCCAAACCATAAAAGTGTATATTTAACCCAGTAAACGTTTTCTGTGAGTATTCTCAATCTGTCTTCATTTCGAATGGAAATAATGTTCGAAATGAGATATAGCCTAACGGCAGTGACCTGCCATGCGGTGTAGTCGGTTGAGGGTACTTTCACGTAAAATTTATAAATTTTAGGCTGGTTTAAATGGATAAGTACAATTCGTTTTGTCGAACTGTGTACAAATGTGTCAGGACCACATGTAACGCACAGCGTTCCTCTCGCTGTAAAAACAATGACTTTCATTATGTTAGGGGTTTAGGGTTTGGGTTTAGGATTTCAGGGTCAGGTGCTTTTCGTTAGCCAGAAGGCAGACTTGGTGTTAGGTTAGTTGCGAATCTGCTCACCCACTTCACGTCCAAACATGTTAAATCACCTCGTAGTTCAGCGCTGTACTCGTTTGGTTCTGGTAAACTGTGTGCGCTCTCACGGTTTGAGTTTCACTGGTACCATCAGAATGACATCACCACATACTGTCCTGATTTGCCCTGTTAAAGGTCTAACCGACTTTATTCGTCTTCTTACGCTGAACCTTCGTAATCGAATCATTTCACGCTCGAGCGCCCGCAAACGATACGCGGTTTTACAAACGATCGCCTTTAATTACTTAAAAAATGATGTCGCTAAGCGAACGCACAAACTCTTATTTAACTCGGCTAATTAAAACTTGTCTGTCAACTAACTTGCGATCTCAGCAAGGGTATAATTGTCGTAAGAGGCCCCAGACCGCAGTTATGCTGTTAAGTCATAACCCAAAACAGACGCAGGGAGTTACTGAGTATTACTGTATGTCGTTGGGGGAGGAGTAGATGGACAAGCTGGAGACTGTTTACTACACAAATGAACGCCACGCTTGTCGATTAAATCCATTTCAGGTGGTGGTACATGCAGACTGCACATTACTACATGTCTAAAGGCATAAACAACAAGAACAGCTTTTTCCACCTCCACGCCTGGCAGATCTCTACACAGCACATTTTCCTTCCTGTACAGCACCAACTCACCTGATTCAGTTCCTTTTCTTATCACTAAGCATCTGTTTTATCTGATCAGTACTTTAAAAATTAATGATGCAAATGCAGAGGCTGCATAAAATGTATGAACATCATAAAACATGGTCATGTATTAAGGTAACGTGTGTGTGTGCGCGCGTGTGTGTGCAGTGTGTGTAGTGTGTGTATTGTGTTCTTGTGGCATTGTGTGTACCAAACGTTCCCTTGAGGATCTTAATTATTGACACGTGGTTGACCTTGTCAGGACATTTTCCGATTACTCCCAGTCGGGAAAACTGTCTTCTTATTGTTGTCTGTCAGTTTGTTTGTTTGTTTTCCAAAAATGTTGTTATTGTTAAAACAAAAAAGTGACAACATATGCCTTTGGTTATGGTTATGTTTATTAATTTGTAGCAGCAGGAAAATGGAAGTCAGCTAAGATACGAATGCAGTGCATGTATGAAGAAAGCTGAGTCAACAAGTGCTCTTGCATTTAAAGAAACAATTATTAAATGTTATTTTATTCAGGCAAAAACAGGTCCAAAAAGTCACTGTATGACTAAATATTGGACACTGGTTCCTTGAAGAAAATGCTTTCATGTCTCTCCATTCATTTCCTGTAATTCACTCACGTACTTCCACTGCTCACGCACCTGAGACAAACCTCATCTTTTCAACCTTCATTCTCTCTTTGTCCCTGTAGACGCATAAACACACACACTCACACACACACACACACTTACACACACCTGAGCCAAGCCCCGGGGCATGTGTGTGTGTGTGTGTGTGTGCGTGCATGTGTGTATGCGTGCGTGTGTGCATGTGCATGTGTGTGTGTGCTTCTCAGTAGCTTCGCTCCTGGGTTTTCTGTTCTCTAATGAAAGGCTTTGTTTCATCTCTCTCCAGAGATGAACGAGTTTAGTCAGTGGACTTAATGCTGGGAGCAATAGAGTCTCTTTTGAAATACTAATGAGTGTCTCCAAGCCACACACACACACACACACACACAAATTTAAACCCTTTTCACACATGCAATTTTCTGTAAATGTTCCGCCACACAAATACATACACACTTACATAATAAAAGAAAGCCAGGTAAAGTAAACATTGAAATATCTCCATAACTGCAGTAATGTGTTCTGAAGCTATGTAAAACACAGCTAACGTGACTTGAAAACAAATTACACCCATTATTAATGATATTCTATCCAGGTGACAGGCAC
>NC_044500.1:18007057-18009557 GCF_902362185.1 Chanos chanos | reverse complement strand
CCTGTTGGTTCAGTAGCAGCTCTCTACTGTATGAATGTCGATGTGTGCCCCCTATTTAAGCAGCAGGCCTCTAAAGCAGCAGTCAGACTCACAGAGGAATACAGATTAATCTAAATCTGGACAAAAAGCGAAGAACAAACCCATAGACTTTCATGAAGCATTATACATTTTTACAGATTTCCATTTCATCCTGTCATTTTTTTACGCATCTCTTTGTGCTGGTATAGGCTTCCAGAGAGTGCGTGTGTGTGTGTGTGTGTGTGTGTGTGCAGGGCGACTGGTGATGCAGTGTGTTGCAGGTGTACTAGCCTGGAGGCCCCAGCAGATGAATGCTAATCAGCTAACTGGCATCGGAAGGGCGGAAACATGGGAAGAAAAAAAAAAAATCAGCGTTACCCTAGTAATGAATACTGCGATAACAACAACAATGTTAAAAAGTACCTGACATGGTGCCATGTGTAATGGAGTTGAAGTTGCTTTTTCCCATGCTTTTCTGCACACACACCTGGGAAAAGAGCCATTACCATATGCCCACAGCTTTGTAAGTCAAAGTGTGTCAGGTTTTTTTTTTTTTTAATGTTAGTGCTACAGAGTGCACGCTGAACACAGATGAAGTCTATGAGAAGATGTTGAGTACAGCAGATGCTGGGTATTGTTTTTGAGTAAGAACACAAAGAGTGGATGTTGGATGTTATGGAACTGAATTGATGTTGAGACATGTGTGTATAATTGAGTTAATACACACACACACACACACACACACACATACACACACACATACACACACAAACACTGACAGGGTGTTTGATACAAATGGAGAAGGATGGGACTTTTGTTGGCATTTTACAGAAGGGGAGAGCTGGCATGCAAAATGACTGGGAGTAGAGATTAGGAAACTGCACTGCCACATGTACAGAGCCTTGGCTTCCAGAACCACTGCCCACACTTACACACACACACACACACACACACACACACAGCCCTCCATTTCCTGGGTTTCTGGTAGAATGAGTCACATACATACACACAGCCTTGTCCAGGAAAGGATGGTAAGATTCATCTTCTTGCACAAAAGAATAGACTGAGAGAGAGAGAGAGAGAGAGAGAGAGAGAGAGAGAGGAGGAGGAGGAGGAGACCAGGGTGGCACTGGGGATCAGTAACCACTACAGTGTTGTACTTCCCAAAGCCAAAGCCTTTTACTGATTCTATTTAGATATGTATTTACTCATTCTGTTTAAATATGTATTCAGAACGCTGAACAGTGTTTCCACAAGTTCATGTTTTTTATAGTGTCAGGCAACATCTGATATGTGTGAGTGTGTGGATGGCTGTATCTGCGAGGGCGTGTGTGTGTGCATACACTTATTTGAATATTTAATGTGTTATGCAGACAGGAGAGGGATGTGTTGAGGATATACAAAGTGTGTGTGTGTGTGTGCGCGCGCACGCGCGTGTGTGTGTGTGTGTGCGCGCGCGCGCACGCGTGTGTGTGTGTGTGTGTGTGTGTGGGTGTGTCAACATGTGTGTGGGTGTGGGTCTGGGTGGGTGGACGAATGTAACTATGTGACACAACACTTAGGAGTGTGCAAAGACATCTGCAGCTGTGTATATCTGTGTGTGTGTGTGTGTGTGTGTGTGTGTAACAGTGAATGTGAGAAGGTGTTTGTGCAAGTGCACCCTAATGTGTGTGTGTGTGTGTGTGTGTGAGAGAGAGAGAGAGAGAGAGAGAGAGAGTGAGAGAGAGAGAGAGAGAGAGTGCTCTCTATGTGCAAGAGCGCCTTGTGGGATTGTGCAAATGCATGCACGCTTTTGTATCTGTGTGTGTGTGAGAGAGAGATTGTGTATGTCTGTGTGTGTGCGTGTGTGAAAGAGAGAGAAATCATGTTCGTGTGCATGCATGCATGTGCATGTGTGTGTGTGTGTGTGTGTGTGTGTGCGTGAGAGAGAGAGCTTATGCGTGAACGTGTGTGTATATAAGGGAGCAAGCACGCGTACGTGTGTGTGTGCGCGTGTGTAAAAGAGAGAGCAAGCGAGCGAGCGTGTGTGTGTGTATGTGTGCGTATGAGAGACAGAGAGCGTGTATCTGTGTGTGTGTGTGTGTGTGTGTGTGTGTGCACGCTGGGACTGTTGTTCTGCTGGTGGCTGGACTTCAGGATTGTGTCGAGGGCGTCGGTAATAAATGTGCCCTCGTACGAGGGCCCAAAAGATATATCACATGCAGAAGGGGGAGCAGAGAGAGTGCAGAGGGGAGGGAGGAGGGGAAAGGAGGATAGATTGGTAAGGAAAAAAGATGAGGGGATGGGGGTGGGGGGGCTGCTTTCTCCTGGGTCCTGCTATGTTTCCCATTATGTAAGCCCTGGTCACCGGCAACATGCCAACAGGCAAAATAAAAGAGTCTCTCTGGCTTGGCACAGCCCGTATTTTCCTATCCTCGGCGCGGGGTCAGGGAGGGGTCAGGCAGCTGGATGGGGCGCAGGGGGGGATTGTGGGGTCTGGGCT
>NC_044500.1:17994557-17999557 GCF_902362185.1 Chanos chanos | reverse complement strand
AGAGAGGTGTTCTAGGTGAATGGACTTTGCAGATGCTTCTGCTGGAATGCTGGAGTCACTGTAGTGTCTTTCTCTCTCTCTCTCTCTCTCTCTCTGTCTCTCTCTCTCACTCTCTTTCTCTCCCTTCATCTTTCTTTCCTTTCTTTCCTCGGGCACTGTAAAAGGCCTCCAGCACAGCCTGAGGCGTCTAACTCCCTGAGGCCCCCATCACACCCCCCAGCTGAGGGTCCTCGATTATGGAGGGAGAGAGACCCTCTGTCCTGTATCACTGTCAACCAACCTGGAGGAACCTGGGAAGGGAGACAGGACACTGACAGGACACACACACACACAGGCATACACACACACACACACACACAGGCACTGTGAGACACACATATTCTACACACATATTCACTCACGCACATGAACAATATCACACACCTGTTCTCTTCAAAGAGACACACACACACATACACGCATACACACACATACACACAAAAGCCCAAAAGCCTACCCCCGTTCACATGTAGAAAACAGTACACAGACACAAACACACTTTAACTAATTCTAAGTCAACACAATAAACATGTCCTTTGGTCCTATAAACAGATCCCCTTGAACCGGGCAGCTCTTCAGACGCAGGAGTCAGGCTCCGTTGACGAATGAGCAAGTCCTTTGACAAAAAGAAATTCATGTCTCACTCTCAGAGCATTTATAAACTGCCCAGGCACGCACCTTTACGCCACCGGTCGCGCGAGACAACAGAGCATTGAGACTAGCCAGCCACTGCAGGTTTACCATCAGTCAAAACCTGCAGCCGAACAGTCCGCACTCCTCTCAGTGCAGTCGCCCCAGGCAGACTACACAGAGAATAACCCCCCCCCCCCCCCCCCCCCCATTCAATTGACAGAATCCATTTTGGTTGAACCATGGTAAAATGAAGTCAACCCACTCAGTCTAATGCATCAAACTCCTGATGGGTTCCACTACGCTGTTGAGTAACACGAAATGACAAACTCAACATAAACAGTGCAGAGCACATACAGCTGTATTGCTGGGTTACACCATATGACAGAGCTGGAATCAGGAGGTGGTTAGCAGGGCCAGATGACATTGCTGGGCATAAGCAGGAAGCTACAGCTGTGTATTGGCACATGGCAGATGAAAAGAGAAAGAGGGGGCAATTTCAGTTTTGTCATTACTACCCAGAATGGGTGGGGGGGGGAGGGGTGTAACTCACCAGTTGTCTCTGTAGCCTGGAACCACAGGAGTTATGAGAGAAAGGAAGAGAAAGAAAAAAAGAAAAAAGAAGGAGAGAGAGCGAGAAAAGGGAAGGAGAAAATAGAGGGGCAAAGGCATAACAAGACAGTAATTCATGGTGGAAAATCCCTTGCTCTCTCTCTCTCTCTCTCTCTCTCTCTCTCTCCTCTGTCTCCCAGGTGGAGGGTTATGCTGGGGTTTTCTGTCCCGCTGGAGGGACTAAGTTAGAAGGCCCAATGCTTCATGTTACAGCCAGGGGCTGACGCACCGCTTCAGGGTAACAGCCGGCGCAACCCGTCACCGCTAATGCTAATCTTCACCCCTCCTTCTCTATGGATATGTATTTATGAGGGTTAGAGTAACGTGTATGCGTGCCTGCATGTGTGTGTGTGTGTGTGTGTGTGTGAAGTGTGTCTGTCTGAAAACCTTCCTCAGTGTGAAGGAACAGACACACTATGAGAGAGAGAAGGTTGGGGGGGGGGGGGGGTTGGGGAAGGGAGGGGGGGTTGCAGGTGGCTTATTTGTGAGCACTGCCAAGAAAGCTGAATACCCCGGGGTGGGGGAAAAATAATGAGAGAAAGAGAAGCAGAGGAAGAGGAGGAGGAGGGACATTGATTTCGGCAGTAATTTTTTTTCTTTTCTTTTCTTTTCTTTTTCTTTTTCTTTTTTTTTGCTTTTTTTGTCCGTTATTGATTTGGAATCTGTCTCTGGTCTATTGCAGCAAGCCTTTGCCTTTTGGTTGAACTGTGGGGTGTGACTTTCTGTAAAAACCCCAATGACTTAATACAGGCTCATGTGTTCAGATGAGTTCTGTGTCAATTTACGTTTAATGCCCAGTTTCCCGAAGAGATGTGGTGGATAGTCACCCCTTCTGATAACAACTCATGCCCGCTCACAGAAACACGCAGTCAGAAACACAGACACACACACACACAATTCCTGGAGAAACTTACACCCACAAACCACAGCTATATGAGCCTCTCAGAGAAGAATGCTCACCCACATTTGAATTCAGACCCATACCAAACTCCTCCTGTATGAAATTCTATGAGTCAGCAAGAAGTCATATTACTGTGAGAAAAAATAACATTTATTTGTAAATAGTTAATTTGTGATTATGAAGGGCTGCATGATAGATGGAGAGACAATATGAGTTGAATAGACGTATGACAGTATTGTGTACAGCGTAGTCAGTGCGTCTGTCTTCGGGCCGAACTTCCATTGGAACAGGTTGACTGACAAACAACAGTTTCTGAGAAGTTTCTGGAATAAAATAAAAGAGTCTAATAAGAGTTTACCTGAGAGGTGAAAAAACAACACATCAGCCATAATCCAAAACCTCAAATCTCAGATGAGTAAACTATCTTTCATACAAGCATCATAATGTAATTATGATTGTGTGTGTATGTGTATGTGTGTGTGTGTCTGTCTGTCTGTCTGTCTGCCATAGCACATACTTCTGTAATTACAATGTGTGTACACAGAACCAGGGCCTTTATGGAAGGTCAGAAGGGCAGGGTTTTGGTACCTTATAGATCCATTCCATCCAGTTTAGGTTTACTGTAGAGCAGTGTGCACTGAACCAGAGAGAAGAGAAGAGAGGAGAGGAGAAGAGAAGAGAGGAGAGGAGAAGAGAAGAGAAGAGAAGAGAAGAGAAGAGAAGAGAAGAGAAGAGAAGAGAAGAGAAGAGAAGAGAAGAGAAGAGAAGGAGCATAGCCCTCTTTATGGGTGCTGTGGTGCTGACAAAGTCAGTGTGACAGCTCAAAATGTGGAACGCATTACGGAAGTGACAGAGTCGGGACGGAGACACAAACAAACACATAAATCCCCACAGACTGACATACAGACGCTCGCCGAGACAGACAGGCACCCCCGTGCCCCAGCACAAGTGTGCATCCTCTTCCCCTCCATTCACCTCTGCATCGCTCCTGTCTTCACCATTCCTACACTGGGAGTCCCGTCATCTTTCAACTATATGCCTTTTCTTTTCTTTCTTTCTTTCTTTTTTTTTTTTTACCTGTAACCATTTCAGGGTTCATCATTTACTCTCTCTCTCTCTCTCTCTCTCTCTCTCTCTCTGCCTTTCCCACTCTACTCTTTCACATCTTTTCTTTTATAGTTCACTTTTCCCTCATCCTTCAGATAATAAACTTTACTAATTTAATCTCTCGCGACTATGAACTTTCCTTCTTCTCCATGATCCCTGGTTAATGTTAACTTCTTCATTGACAAAAACCCAAGATAAAAAAATATTTGTCAACAATCACACATTTTTTTGTGTGGCAAAAATGAGACAATACTGAAATAAAATGAGATCAAATCAGAGTAGATAGATGAGTGTCAATGTTCTAAATATTTGGATCCAATGTTGTATATGCAGTCATCTTAACACATCTGTGTGTGTCAGTCAAGTGGTGTAACCATCTAACTCATTGAATGAATCCTCACATTCCTTACACAATATTCTCCTCCCTTACTGCCCAGCCCAATGTGGGAGTAAAAAACCAGATTGTCCAGTGACCCACCAGACCAACTTAACCCAATGTAAAACACAGTGCAAACCTTGTGCTTCTAAACTAGGACACAAAAACAACAAACCTAAAGGTGCTCCCCCCTGAGGTTTCAATCATACTAAGTTAGCAAGTTTGCTGAGTCAACTGCAACATTTTACTTTGTAACTAGTTGGCCACCTGTCATCTCGCAGTATTCGGTTCCAAATGTTAATTATCTATATGTGGGTACATGAGCATAAGGTTTATATTGGTCATTAATAACAACAAGCTTAGTCAGGATCAGGTGAATTAGCAATTTAGCCAATGTTACTGTGTTATGGAGTGAAACAACACTATAGAACACAGGTTATTTCAACAGTTTTGCCTCTCCCCTCCATCCCAACTGCTTTACACATCCATGAACACGTGAGAATAAACTGTTGTCAAATGGTTAAAGGAAAAAGATATCACATGCAGGTAAAGCTGGAATTCCCTAACCTTTCCACCTGGTGTAAATGATTGAATGCATATTACAAAATAAAAACATATCAAAATAAATCTATAAAACACATCACTTAGTGTTCAGTCCATAGTTTGTTGTAAACCAAAATGAGCAAAAATGAACAATGGTTAAGGGGTGAATAACATGACAAAAAATAATATGTATTTAAGTCAGAAGGCTAAGATTAAATCTAAAATAGCTGTCCAAATGCACACTTGCTTCTGATTGTTTTTCAGTTGAAAATTATTGTCAATCTCTCTCTCTCTCTGTCTCTCTCTCTCTCTCTCTCTCTCTTTTTCTCTCAGTGAGTGCCTCTGGCTGCCCTGGCCTTGCTCTCTGTGGGGGGGCCACAGAGAGGCAGTCAAAGTATTTACCCAGGCCAGCTTGGATTGACCCACCCCACCCCATCTCTCTCTCTCTCTCTCTTTCTATCTCTCTCTCTAGCTGTGTCTTGGCCACTCTACAAAGGTTAGTGAGAGCATGATGTGGGTGTTACGTCTTTGGGTGAATTATGGGTACTACAGCCAGGGGACCCCAGAAACAGCAGAATGGGTGTACTGCTGGGAATAGGATGAAAGCGAGTTTTAGGGTGAGGGAGGGGGGTGTGGGGTGGGGAGGGGGGTGTAGATCAGGGAGGGAGTGAAAAAGGGGGTGGGAGGGCAACGTTAGGGTTCATAGTGCCAAGTGCTGATGTGTTTGTTTTCCATCACTGCTGTCCCAGGCAATGATCGGGAGAGAGAGAGGGGGGAAAGAAAAGAAAAAAA
>NC_044500.1:17952057-17987057 GCF_902362185.1 Chanos chanos | reverse complement strand
CTATCAGCAGTGACATAGAAACAGAGATAAACACATAAATACATAGAGACACACACACACACAGACAGACACATAGACACACACACACTTTAATTATTCAAGGAATGTATAAAACTGAAACTATGCACAGTGGCTTGAGCTGGTTGAGGTCTTGCTTTGAACTGAGCAGGATTGAAAAGTTGAAGCTGAATTGAATTTGAAAAAAAAAAAAAAAACGAGAGAGTTTGGGTACAGAGGGAAGACAGGGAGTCAGTGCTGTATTTGTATGTGAAAGTGTGTATGCGTGTGAGTGTGTGTGTGTTTATTTGTGAGAGAGAAAGAGTAAATGTGAGAATGTAACACTTCAGAAACAGCAATCACAGGCTACACTTACCAGGTCTGAATGTCACACAGACACACACACACACACACACACACACAGACTTACCCACACAGGAAACTGTTCTGGTGGGCCAGAAGGGAAAAACGTAACATCAAGAATGCATGATATCAAAGCTATTTGTGTGTGTGTGTCTGTGTGTGTGTGTGTGTGTGTGTGTGTGCGTGTGGAAGCGTCGGCTGGAGTGAGAGCAGCAGAAGTCAGCTGGGCTTAGGGTGAGGGGGGTTGAGTCTTTCTCATGGCCTCTCAGGCTTCTTCTCTCTGGCCTTCATTCCAGCCGCGCCATTGGTCAGGAGCACTCAACGCCACAAGCCCCATCACAGAGAACAAGCTCAGTGACATTCAGCTTCAAGACTGCACAAGACATTCTTAACACACACAGAGAGAGAAAGAGAGGGAGAGAGAGAGAGAGAGAGAGAGAGAGAGAAAGAGAGGGAGAGAGAGAGAGAGACTACTGAGGAAAGATGCTGAGTGTCAGTTCTCAGTGTTAAATGAATGTGTCAGAGGCCCATGCATCAGTTATTAAGCCAACCAGCCAAGCAGTAAAGCATGTAAGTCTGTTTCGAAGCCAGACTGAGAGAGGGAGAGAGAGAGAGAGAGAGAGAGAGAGAGAGAGAGAGAGAGCGAGAGCGAGAGAGTGTGAGTAAAAGTGAGTGAAAGGAGGAGTCTGCCCTCTGCTGGAGACAGAGAGAAACAACAATGCTTGGGTCTCCTCTCTGTCAGGGGTCCTGACATTTCACCACTTTGACAGAATGACTCCATTTTAATACAGATGTTGTATTTTACAGTAGTAAAATTTTACAGAATCACATAAAGTGGACATTACATTTTCACTGACCTCATATGAGTCATTATATATAATATGATCATATATAAGACAACTGAATGTAAACACACTACATAACAGGGGTACTCATGTCAGGCCTCTGAAAGAGAAGCAAAAACAGCCAGTTTGATAGATTTAAGCATATATGACAATATGACACACATACAAAATATTCTTCACAGTAAATGATATCTGAGGGTGAAGAATCATATTTTGCTTTATGCCACCTCCTTAAAATGTGAACATAGGAATTACAGTGAAATTTGGAGGGCCTGTGTCCATCTCCAGACGTTCTACCGTAGGGAAAACATTGATTGTAATTACAATCAGCTGTGTTGTGTGGGTATATAAAGAGCGTCTATTTAATGGAATTTCTACTTCATTCCAATACATTCCCTTGAAAACAAAAGTACATGAGTACATGAGAGATAAAGATATAACGAAATAACATTTTAGGTAGAAAAGGGAGTACTTATCAACACATGACGCTGTTGAAGCGTTAACGTAGTAACGTAAGTAAACTCAATCTTCAGTATGCAGGGCCGCGCACCAAGACAGCTACGAGTCCACCGATCTAAGGCAGCGGTGATTCAGACAAGCCATAACCCGTTGACTGGGCACAGTAGCACCTTCTATAACACTCATAAATCACCTAGAGTATTAACAAAAGATAAGAGTGTTTCCATGTATTATACACACACACAAGTGGGAGATGTATATACAAGGCGACAGAGGCTTGCGGTGGTCTTTGTTAGCCTAGCGGCACAGGTTGTTTATCATAAAAGAGCCACCTGTTTAATTCCAGGATAGCGCTTAAGGACATCGCAGCATTAGCGGTGCCCGGCATACGAATTAAACGACGGCACGAGAGGCGCTGACGTTGCCTCTAGTAGAAACATTATATATATATATATATATATATATATATATATATATATATATATATATATATTTTTTTTTTAATTAATTTTTTTTAAGGAGAACTGAGAATAAATTCAGCGGGAATTGCTGGGGATATAACGCATTCTCAGAGGCACGTCTAACCTGTGTTTCTAGGAGAGGCGGGTTTTGCGCGCGTGTGGCAAGTGCTGACGAGCACCGGTAACCATGGCAACAGCGTGATGATAACTCTCCTAGCTACCGATACCCATCTCTCTGCTTTTTCAACACCAACCAGCTAAAAGTGAGTCATAATGATAATGTTCTCAATTCTTCCTGTTCACATTGAGAACTTGCACTGACATCCAGATTTTCTTTTCCTCTTTGTGTGTGTGTGCGTGAGAGAGAGAGAGAGAGAGAGAGGGAGAGAGAATGAGCGTGTGGATATCAGATGCTTCATTCCATGCTGTTTTTTTTTTTTTTTTTGCTTTTTTTTTTTTTTTTGCTTTTCAACAAATTTACATCATGACATGGACCCCAAAAGCCTTTAAAGATCTTCAAAAGAAAATTGTACCTTTACCTGAAAATGAAATTGCAGTTGAATTACCGCATAAGGGTGAATTCTGGTGTATTGATAGAGGGGAATATATGGTGATGAATTGAAGGTGATGACTGACTGTATTTGTTTTGTGGAAAGGGCTTTTTGAGTATGTGTGAATTTCCCTGAGGTAAGGTCACTAGTATATTGTGTGGATGGATCTGAATGTGTGTGTGTGGACAGTCTGTGGTGAGATCAGTGATAGAAAGAGCTCATGAGAAGAGTCCTCAGTCTGTCACCAGTCAGGAGTGTTCTAACAAAAAGACAGAAAGACAGACAAAACAGCCAGATAAAACAAACACACACACACACACACACACAAATACACACACACACACACACACACACACACACATACGAACATACAAATATGCACACACTGTCTCAATATGTTACTGAGGCTGAAATGGCTTACAGTGCCATAAAATGCCAGGAAATAAACAAGAGCTGATGTAGTGAAATGTGTGTGTGGTAATCAGCTTTCCACTTCAACTGCCACCACTTCTTCTTTTTGGTTTCAAATGATGCTTTTTCTCATTATCTGAAACAACAGGTTGCCATGCTCTTCCCTGTCTGAGGACTTTTTGCTCAATCTTACCTGCCATAGGTTTGATCTGAGATTTGTCTAAGAACAATGTGAAAACTCCACTAATACTCTCTACTAAATACAATATCAAAATCAAGCTGTTTTCTTAATAGCTTAGACAGTTTGGTGTGGAGACATCTCTCTCTCTCTTTGTACTCTCTCTCTCTCATTATCTCTCTCTCATTTTTGCACACACACACGCACACGCAGCACCCAAATCCTTCAGTTTGAAGACTGAAAGGTGTACGGCTCTTAGAAGAAAAGGCCAAGATGGAAGTGGAGACAGTGCACATCAGCAAAACCACAGGGAGTCAAACACAGGTCAACGCCATGCAAGCCCAGATTAGAGGGAAGAAGCAAGCAGATAAAAATGCCAAAAAAGCTGCATCTACACTCTTCAGATAAGGAGAAAGAGAGATAAGAAAGTACAATGTGCGCCACTGTTTGAGTCATGACTGTCTTCTCTAATAATACATGTCTCTGGCTACTGCAAGGCTGCACGGTTCAATCTAAAATTAAAAGACTGCGACCACACTGTTGAACGAACAGTGGAGGTAGAGACATAGAGAAATGAAGTCAAAACGAACCAAAACGAGCTCAGTTGAGTTATAGCCTGACTGATGTACCTTTGAGTTTTCGCTGTCTGAACAGAACCAGGATTAGAAGGAGGGGATGTGATGAACGGACTAGTCAGAGATATTATATGAGTGATAAATTACCAATACATTCCTCTATTCAATTTCACTCAGCTGTACCAACCAGCTCCTCAAATACTTACATTCTCCACTGCTCCAGATAAATATTTCGATATACCATGAAACACAGCACTGAAATAAATGGACATTTCCAAACTCAGTTATTGATACTGTTGATCTGAGAGTCATTCAGCGGAACGTATGCTACCTGCACCATGCTGTTAGGAAGTGATATGGTTGAAAATGACAGGGTATGTTAAGGAAATGGGAAAAAAAAAGAAAATGTTGCCATGTATTGGTGAGAAAGTCCCTAACAACAATCTTAGACATCTGTTAAAGTCACACCAGTGGATGTTGCAGCACACAGAATCAAGAGTGGACGTGCCTAACAGCCATTCTCTCTCTCTCTCTCTCTCTCTCTCTCTCTCACACACACACACACACACACACACTCACACACACACAGTTACAGTCGCTGAAAAACTCACTTCCTCTGCCTCTCAGGCACTTTCACATCATACTCTCTCACAGACACAGGCACACAGACACAGCCACACATACCTACACACGCACCCACACACGCACCCACACACACACCATTTACACTGCATACACTGGCATATTTATAAACTGACATCAACACTGTTGCATTCTTAAAAATACTTTTAGTCACAGTCGCAAAAATCAGTTTTCACAGATAGAAAATGTTAATATATGAAGAGGGATAGAAGTGGTATTGTTTTAAATAGTTCTAATGATGAAATGGTGTAATATACATGAAAAAATGTCTATTTAAATAAGAGTTCATTAATTCCACCACCTCCACATTAAAGACATATAGAGATAACAGAAATAAGCATTTAAAATATAGTTGGTGGCAGCCATTCCAGTGCCCAAGCATTCATATTTATTTATGCATGAATGGAAAAGTAGACTGAACACTGTAGAGAATAAATCATTTTGATGAATTAACTGGAGTTCAGATACGATGTTGTTGGTGGCGTAGTTGTTTTTTTTTTTTAATCTAATCCAATTTTTAAGTTTGACTTGTCCTTAGTTTCCTGTGGCCGTTTTTTTCTTTCTTTCTTTCTTTCTTTTTTTGTTCTTTTTACATGTTTTTGAAATTTAATTTAGGGTAGACAGTGAATAACATTTGGTCAAAAAAATTAGCAGAAAGAAATGAATGAATTAATAAATCTTTATAAAATGCTTGTATTTTCATTTCTGTGTGGTGGTCATACTAATGTTTTAAGAGAGCTGAATAAAGAGGACAAAGCTGGAGCTCCTGTGAGCTGCAGGTTGCATGCTAACAAGTCCAGTCGTCTTAGATGAATTCATCTCTGAATAACCCTGGGGAGACAGCAGTGGGACCAGAGAAGGGGTATATATGACATGCATTGAATATATCCATGAAGAATATAGTACAGAGACACTGACTGTAAATGTATCCATGCTGTTTCACATGGTAGAGACCACAGAGGGCCTGGGTCATTTTTAGCACAAGGTCATTGCAAACTAGGTTTTATCAGTTCAGCAAAGCTACACAAAATGCTTTGATAGTTAAGGCCCAATATGACAGAGGAGGAAAAATGAAGTCATTCTGACAAAAACAACTATTGATTAATGAATGAGGGGGAGCTAAACAATAGCTTACAAAATTTACACAGTTCATACATCATTTAAGCAAGTATATGTTAATATCCATTAATAATCACACATTGCTATAATAATAATAATAATAATAATAATAATAATAATAATAATAATGATAATATCAGTAGTATTAGTAATAGAAGTAGTAGTAGTACTCTGAAATTGTTATATGCAATAGCTTTACATAGGTGTCCTGAGAAAGTTTTCATAGGCTAAGCAGTGTCGGTTAAAGCACAGTTTTAATGTCCATTAGGATCTAGATCATGTTTTATTTGGAATACTTAAATGACTGACATTGTCCTATACATGTACGTTACCAATTGTTAGTGTTTCATTGGAGGTTATTTGCTTACTGAAAAGCGTTTTTAAAAAAATGGAAAATGTGACAGATGTTGCATGATGTAATATGTTCAAAGGATGAGAAACATCCTAGTACAAAATGAAACAAGTATTGAATTAATTCATTTTCATGCAATATTCATTTTTAGTTGACTTTCTGGCTGGGATAATGCGTGCATAATATTAATGCTGCACATGTATTGGTAAAAGATTAAATAATCAACTAAGTCATGAAAAATTCAGTTTAAAAAAAAAGAAAGAAAGAGAGAAATCCACTCACCAGAATATAATCACATCATCTAATGAGAACCTGTTTTCCATGTCACATCACCCATTGAAACAAAATGTGTTTCATATCAAGACAACCTAAATGCACAATTCATTCTCTTGTTATTTTCTACCTATGATCACAGTGTGATTTCTGGGTGCAAACAGATCATGCTTTAAAGGTGTTTTCCAAGCTGTGACATGAAAAGCATATTGCAGTGTATTGAGTACAGCTCTTCACAATATAGAAACATGAATTATTACTATGACATATAAAAAAAGATCAGCATGCTGTTGCATACATTATCTTAAATAATATATCACATCATTTTGTAATGGTATACGTGTGTGCGTGCGTGTGTGCATGTGTGTTGAGATAGCTAGCTAGATAGAGAGAGATAGAGAGAGAGAGAGAGAGAGAGAGAGATAGAGAGAGAGAGAGAGAGAGAGAGAGAGAGAAGTAGCGATATTTTAAAAATATTTAAGAAGTGTAGCACAGCACTATCTCTGTGTTTTAACTGTGATCAAAATCTGATTTTTGCTCAAAGTCTCCAGTGAAGAACTGAATAAATTTTAGACAGGCATAGTTCAAAACGTTTACACTGCAGTAAACTTTTATGTTGTGCCAAGAGTTTCACTTCAATGAAAAGAAAAAATAACATTTTACAATTTTAACACATATTTTCACTGTCAGTGATAAATATGAATAATCACATTACACATTTTTTGTGTCAAATGTTCAAAACAATTTAATTTCAACATTTTCTGGAGGGACCAGTCCAGTTCTGAACAGCAATGATCCTTTGATCCTCTGCCACATGCAAAACAAAAGAGATTCTCAAAAGAAAGCACATAATTTCTATCCTTCTCCCTTCTCTTTTTTAAACGCATCCAGACGTATGCAGAAGCCGAAATAGTTAATTACATGTGACAACGCGTTTCAAATAAAAGATATCATTAGCATTGCTCTTTCTCCAGAAGCCTTTCAACACGCTGAAAGGAGAATGGAGGAATGAGAAGACGCGGCAGAGTTTAGATCATATCATTTTGGCCCCGCGCGTTCATATATCTTTCTTAAAGAGTGCCGTGACATTTACGGCAGGAAGGAGGGCTTCCAAGGGTTTGAGGGCATGGCAGGGAATGTGAGTGAGCTGAGTCCTGGGACAGTGCCTCTGGGAATCGGTACGGCTCCCCAGAGCCAGGAGTGTCTCTCCAGCCGCTGCCCCAGCATGCAGAGAAATACTGGGAGCCCACACTGAGGACTGGCTTGCCTGCCAGGAGCCAGCGACTCATTATGCGCAAAAAACAAAACAATTCCCACTCAATTTGGAGTTTACACGCATCTCTCTCTCTCTCTCTCTCTCTCTCTCTCTCTCTCTCCCTCTCTCCATCTCCGACTACGCTATGGGAGTTGAGTTAGCGGAGCAGGCCATTCGTCAGTCTTCCTATCAAACGTGAATGCCTGTCACCGTGGGAATATACGCACATATTTACATTCACCTCACCTGTTTCAGACCCCAAAGATAAAACAAACTACGTACGAGAGGTTGTTTTTTTTTTTTTTAAACTGATATTGCAATGTCCTTCAGTCGGTTATCTGAATTATAATTATGTGTCATTAGTGGTAGACAGTTCTGAATTAAATTACATATGTCATTTTTGTTGTTTAGGAATATAAGGTGTACTAAGCGTGAAACCTATCCTCAGACCTAACTTTGATTCTACCGCTGTTCACTGGAAGAGCAAATGGGATTTCCACTGTGAGAGTAGACAAAAGCTTCTGCTACATCATTAGAGACACTTAAGATATTTTACTACACACAGTTAGTGACAATGAGCGGACTGAACGTATGGACCACAGTGATAACTGCAAAAAAAAACAACAACCAAAAAACAAAAAAACCCACCTCAAAACAAAACAGAAAAAACCCCCATAATATATCGTCGCTCATTTTTAGTGTTTTTCTAATTTGGTTCCAGCACCTATGTTGTATCACTCATTACCCACAGTGAGTTAATCCTGTCCAACGGCCGCAGTGTGAGAGGAAGCAACCGTTTAGTTTAGTGCAATATGCCCTTTGATTACACTATCTGCTTTCTGCTCTCAACAGATAACATCTGGCATTTTTTCACTTCACTTTTATGAACCAGACCGATTCCTACTTTTATATTACATTCTATTCAAAACACAGGTAGAATAAAACAGGGTGAACAGAGGTTAATCCATTTTTAGTCAATCGTAGACCGTAGACATTTTGCATCCCCCCTCCACCCAAAATACTCTGAGAACTCGTGAATGGCACTTAGCAGACAGCAACTAAAAGACTGTTCCCTTCCCTTACATAAGTCTAACCATAATAAACTTGTGTGTGAGAATGTGTCAAAGACCCTGTTGTGGAAACTGTTAATGCTTTGTCTGTGCATGTGTGTGTGTGTGTGTATGCGTTTTTGGGTTTGTTTGTTTTTTTGCTGTGCCTTTGTTGGTCAGTACAGAATAGCTAACAAAACAAGCCTATGTCTGTCAGGGTTTGGTTAGCACCATTTCAACCTTTGTCCGCTGTGTTATTATGAATATAGTAAACAAGATGTGTGCCTGTGTGAAGATTTGGGCGATAGATATGGCATTTCCAAAGATCACAAGATCTGAATGAGTGGGTTTTTTTGTTTTTTTGTTTTTTTTGTTGAAGGTGCTGGGTTTGTCTTACTGAGGGAACACGTTTTGCTTTGTGTTGAACTGAAACTTGTTAATACAACTATAATGCAGAAGGAAGCAGATTAAGGTCCTGACCCTTAGGTCAGCTGAGAAGTGGTGTGTGTTTGTGTGTGTTGTGTGTGTGTCTGTGTTTGATAGAAATTACTGCCGAAACCCCCCTGACGTTGTGTGCTTGTGTGGCTTCCCTCTTGGTTGCTGGTTCCTTGTCTGTAGGGGAAGCGGGACAATGCCAGGGTGAGGAGTTTTATGACTTGGTCTCGACCAAACTCACCACATTCCCACCGTCCTCCAGCTGAGGGACGTGACTCTGGCCACGCTGTAAAAGCATCCAAACCACAGCGCGCTTCGGTGTGTGTGTCTGTGTGCATGTGTGTGTGAGTGTGTGTGTGTGTGTGTGTGTGTGTGTGTGTACGCGAGGTGGGGGTGCACAGAGCATACACAAACACACACACACACACACACACAAACACACAATTTGGACACGCATTTTAAAAGTTCGCAAACTGCCATCTTGTCTAGCTTTTCGTGGTCTCTATTGCTGACATACTGCAAAACCAGTTTTGATTACAAATCGCTGATGAGGTTTTTTTTTGGTCAAAATGTAAAGATTCATTTAATACAGGTCAGATAAGTGTTTGTATACAGTACAGTACAACTCAGTAACAACTCCTATATGGGCATTTCATGACATGTCATAGTCATTGGCCATTGTCCAAGTGTGAAAATTAATAACGTATGAAATGTGGACCTACCTATGCCTCATCCAGCGCCAAATGCTTGTTCCGTCCAATGAACAGACATAGTGTTGGTGTTGTTCTGATCCTAACGGTGTCATCTCTGATCTAACATGTGTGATATGTCTTTACATGAAAAACAAACTTCTGAGAAATAATGAGATGTTTATGAGAAATATGAAAATGATCTAAATGTAAATTTTTTTATTCAGATTACCATGGGGGAAAAAAATCAGAGCAGACTCTTTATCAAGTGAGTGCGTCTGAGATTGTTCTTCTGAGCTTCCCGAATCATAACTGAGTCATAATCGGTCTTTGAAGTGAGGGCAGTTTCATGGACAAACAAATGATTGTATTTAGAGAGCACTCTCTTTCAAACTCACAGCACTTAACACAAAATGGGGAGCCTTAACCCACCCTTAATCAATATGTAGAGTTCCCTTAAATGAATCACAGTCAGGAGACAAGATGCTTTTGTTCATAGGAATCCTTAGGTAAAAGGTCTGAGTGCAGATGAGTCATGAACCAAAGATCATGGTCAGAATGAACAGCAAACTCTTTCTCTTCAGCAAAAGTGATAAGAATCCTGATCCAGGGACAGCTTCTGCACTGAGGTACAAGAAAACATGTAGACAGCCTTAAACAGAAGGTCCAAATTCAAAAATTACTGACATTTGGGATTTTTTTTTATCATTGATCTTTTCTCATGCAAAAACACACACAGGGGAATTTACTGCACATGCTGAAGAGCATGTTAGGGATTACAACATCATGTCAATATCTGTACAGATCAAAAACGACAATCCTCTGAAAGAGATAAGTTAATCGAGTTAAAAAAGAAAAAGTTTTACAAGAAATCAGTAAGAACATAGTTCCTCCTTTTTCTTCAGTTCTCTGGCTGCGTTCGACTATCTCATGTTTACAGCATCAACAAAAGAATAAATGGTCTAAGCCATGATTCACACACTAGATAAATAGACATAAAGACTGGATACACAGATTATATTTTATTGTCTGTTTGGGACGCAAATCGTTTTGCATCTCTGCAACCAATAACTGAATTCAAACCATACCACACAGCAGGCACCATGAACACATATAAAAGACAACAAAGGTAACGGTATTGAGATTAAAATGAATTAAATATGTTGAAAAACCCCGTTCTTCTTTTAAAATACTACACAGGACACAGATGTTCCAGTTGACATGGGACATCTGGATTACACCATGCCAAATAAACGTTTCTGGCTTTTGACCACCTTAGAGTGAACTAGGCTAAAACACAGAGCTAGACTTTGACTGTGGGTCAATGAGAAAACCGCTGATGTTGTGGCAGCAAGAAAAGGCCAAAGTCTAAAGGGTAAAAAAAGCCTGAACCCAGGGCTGGCAGGACCTAATTAACGGCACTCAGTCTCTCACTGTTTTACACCTCACTTCATATTACCCTAGAAGCAATTTTCAGACACCTGGAAAACCAGTTGTTCTCATTTCTCAGCCACATGTCTGACTTCGGGTTGTACAATAAAACCACACTTATTAATGAACATATAAACAACATTTTCCTCCCGGGAGGTCCTACAGGTGGTAGAGATTTGAGAGTGAGTCACAGCGAGTCAAGATATTGATCCAGCACCATACGCAAAGCTGTCATGTGACTCCCATTTTCCTTGTTAACAGGCTCAGCGGGTGAATCTCAAGAGCCAGGAAACATTCTCCTCTTCCCACCTTTTCCACCTTGGCCCACACATGTCCCTCAAACCTCATAGGAGTTAACTCATCTCCTGTCCAAAGGGTCAGACTCAATTATCTCTCTCTCCACTTCTATCTGCAACTGCCAACAGCACTCAAGTTTAGTCCTAGTGAACAGGAACTGAAAAAAAAAATAAAATAGAAAAAAAAAATGTAAAAAAAAACCTTGGAGAAAGCGAAAAGTGGCAGCGACGTGGCCCTTGCATAGTTGGAATCTCTTGAGTTTGACTGAGTCCAAATGATGTTTTTCCCTGGCTCATTCCACAGCACAGTAGATTTATGAGAACAGTCATGTAAGGAATGTTAGTGGCTATCTCCAAATAGTTTGTAGATCGGATTATGCATTTACTATATAAGCTCACCAAGTATAACAGTAACAGTATATGTTGATCAATGTCCAAAATACAAAGGCTGGTAACAGGTCAGAATGCTTTTTGCAGCGTGGAGGGAGGTTGTTTCAAAGCGTCGTATAAATGTAGCATGAGCTAGGCTAACTTTTCATTGGTATGTTGCCATATGCTCACTGAGGTTCACCAGTGGGTGGGTTTTAGAGGTTGTGTGGTGCACTAAGCTTGAGCCAACCAGCGCTGGTCTGGATCATAACCCTAAATCATTTCATATCTTTGGCATATCTATGTTCCCAACCTAATTAAGATTCCCTGTTTTATTTATTTATTTATTTTTGCCTTCCACTGTCATTAGCATTGCCACAGAAGGAATGTGCATTGTGGATCATCAGTTGACACAGAAAAACCAATAAAAGATTATATTTGGATATCTTATTATCTCCGTCAAGCGAGGATGGTCATAACCTTTAGTGTACCACATTTGCCCCAAGTATTTATAGAAAAATGCTCATTTGTAAATGTGAACAAAAAACACAAATAAAAAAACTGACATTAGGTTACTTTACAGGAATACAGATAAAAATATAAAATGTGATACGAAATACAATATGACACTTTTTTTTTATTATTGAGAAATGTGTCAATGCGATCGTTTCTTGTTCCTACAGTGCCCTCTGCTGGTCAATGAAATACCCTCTAGGTCCTGGGGGAAAACTTGAATCTATGAGACCACTTACGTGTAAAGTGTCGGAGTGAAATAATTTGGTATCTTCACTTCAAATTCGTCAAAGTGTGTTAGATGCAACATGAAAAGGGACACAGACGTCCGACCGTCATTCTGTCAAGATATTTTGTCAGTGGCATTCAGGAAAGTAATCCAATCACAACATTTTTATCAGGTTTTACATTTCTCACCACCTGCATGTCGCTGTCGTGTGGCCTAAACAGAGGAGCGGCAAATCTCACGCTATCAAAAGACTAAGAAATGACACGAGCGCGTAAGGTTCGCGACTACATACTGAGCGCTCTTAAATAAGGTTAGCAGCAAAATTAAACAGATAAACAAAAAAAGTAACAGCATTCTCGCTAAACCCTATGTAAACGGCTATAAATATTTCACATCTCAGCTTTCAACGTGATAAATGTCTTGCAACATTTCAAAACGTTATCTCTCACCTTAACCAAAATGTCGGTTTGGGTCATCAGAAAATACAGGAGGTTGCCTTGACTGGTGTGGTACAGGGCCGCGCGGCTCAAGTGCAGTAGACTGTAGAGATAAACACCAGAAAGCGCTGGTAACACCTCGAAACCTCAGAGATGGTCGTCTTCAGATATATGTCCACCAGCCATCTTTGTGGAAACTGAAAACCAATATAAATAGGTCCATTGCTCATGTTAAATTTAAAACACTCGCAACACATGAAAATTTAGCATAGGCTGATGTTTAGAAGGTGACATGTTGCTCGTAAAACTGTAAAGCAAAATGTCACCAGCCTAAAGGACTTGTTCCACAGGCGTCTGCTACGCAAGTAGTCTTAGTGTATTTAATATCCAACACAGTGCTTTTTGGGGAGTACATTCTCTGTGTAATACATCTGATGCGTATTACATTGAAAATTCTTTCTAAGCACACCTCACAGCATTACAAAACTGAATTCTATTAGACAATGAAAGCATCCTATATATCTATATCCACAACGGATTCAGATTATAGGATATGTGATCAGTAGCAAATTAAAGAAAATATATATATATCAGCATTTCAAATCCAATTCAAACTGCGTCAAAGATTTGATAAACACATGATGGTGGGGAAAATGGCCAAAAAGCATCTGATGACATTAATGGCTTGGTGTGTCTCCTGTTGATAGGTTTGGATGCATGGTGTCCAGGTGAAGGAGCCAAACTAAAATGAGACTGTATGTAAACGAGGGAAAGCATCTAAAAGAGACCTTGCCTTTGAACAGTCACACTCTTCATTTCTCCATCTTTGTCAAGGTTAGGCAGGGAGATAACACAATGATGTGTGTGTGTGTGTGTGTGTGTGTGTGTGTGTGTGTGTGTAGTGTGTGTAGTGTGTGCTGGGGGAAGGGAAGGGGGATGACTCATTTCTGTGAGTCATGTGTTATGTGTGGACAGAAGCAGCAGCCGCAGCAAGAAATGGGAGACAGAGAGAGAGAGAGAGAGAGAGAGAGAGAGAAAGACAGAATATTTCTATCTTAAACTGAATATGCAAACTCTAATGCATAGGGTTGTAAAAAAAAAACCTGTTGACACGTTATAACTTAACAAATGAGTGTCGGAAACTAAACAGATACATAACGAAGAGTCTCTTTTTTTCTCTCAGAGAGAAATAATGTTTAAAATTGCTTTTTTTTTTCTTTTTTTTGGTCGACGTAGTCCGCGCTCAGCACAAATAGTCTATGTTATCTGACAGTAATTTGAGAAATCCTTTAATGCTTATAAATGGAATAAACTGACAGATATGTTGACAGGAATGTCTGTTTTTTTTCTTCCCACAATAATCTTCTCATCTCAAAACGTGGGCGGGCTACGGGTGGAGTTACACCTCAGGACCCTGTTGAAACCGCTGACCCCTTTAGTCTATGAGAGCTGTCATTTAGTCTGTCACCGGTAGGTGCCCCAGCTGTATCTATATGCCCTTGAGGATCTTGCCCCCCCCTCCCCAAAAAAAGAAAAAAACAGACAGATTTAACAAGATGTGGGAGAGCACTGCACTATACTCTTTTAAAAATGCTTCAAGACAATGCTCCACTGATATTACCCCATGCTGATGTAAGGAGGTTCAGTGAATCTGGAATGAAAATGAACAAATGAAATAATAAATAGAAAAGAGGAGCATAAAAAACACATTGGTCTATGCTGCATCTCCCCAAACCCCTCTCCCACCTCCTCTGTGGAGCCTGCCCCTTGAGAGCAGGTTTGGATGAAAGGCTGACGCATCACTCCACCCCTCCCCAAGCCCGTTCTCTCCTTTTACACATCCTCATCTATCTGTTTTACACTCTGCCTTCTTTACCAGTCTCTCTCCGTTCTTCTGAAGCATGGTGATGCTAATGCAAGTAGCATGTGACGTCTTCACTGTTTGTCTTTTTTTTTTTTTTTTATTTAGAGGGCTGCGCATCGATAATGACGAAGGAACAATGACAAATGTCGAACGAGAAAAAAAAAAAAGACTCAATTTAAAATGATAAACTTTCATATTCCACCATTAACTGAACTGGTGAGTCAGAGGCAGGGTTCACTTGTCACTTGGTGAGTCATTAGAAAAATCTCTGCAGTTTTTGGAAAGGTCTAACCAATTTAATGAGAGAAGCCAACAACACCTACACTAACTGGGCTTGGCAGTTACTTGAGAGTACCCTGTTTCCTCACAGTGGAGATGAAGCTTTGAGACATGCAGGAAACTCAGTGATTAGGCAAAGTGCTCCAAAATAACGGAGGATGTGCCCATAGAGAACAAGGTAACACGGACATTCTGGTACTTTCTTACCATGTTGTCCATCTGTACTTCAGTACACTGTGGTGAAAGCATGCGTGTTCTGGTCCCAGAAGCATCTTGGTCCGCTGAAGGTTTAACCATCTTATAGGGGCTGTATTCTGAAGAGTATCAACCAAGAAGCAGTTTGAGGTAGCAGAGTGCTTATGAAACATTCATAAAGAGGAGAGTGTATTGAGCTTAAAAAAAAAGAGGAGGAATCATCACTAGTAGAAAAAAAAAGATGTTGTTAGAGTACAACTGAGATGGAACATCAGAAACGAGAAACAATGTGCTGAGGAGTGCGTGAGCTCGGATGGTTTGAGAGAGACAAAAGAAGAGTGGAGAATGTTAATTATCACAGCTCCGGAATGGAACCTAAAGCGTATAGATATATACGCTAAAACTTTGGAGCGTTTGATAGCTAGAACTGCCCATGTAAGCATTCTTAAGTGAAATAAGTGCACCCATGAACATTAAATATTTCTTATAATTTTTCAAGCATTGTTAGAGACAGGTGTCATGAAACATAAAGATGACTGAGAGCATGCCTCGGTGTCATGTCTGTGTGCGTTTTGATATTCGTATTGACATAGCGCAGACAAATTACTGCAACCTTACTCCTGATATGGAACTGCTATATCAGAGAGATGTCTTAGTGCTGGCTTATTCACGCTGTATCTAAGGAGATTGGAGAAGTGAAAAAAAAAGAGGGGGGGGGGTGTGGGGGAGGGAAAGAGGAGGGTTAGAGCAGGAGAAGCAATTCAGTCAGAATACTGATGACTGACTACTTCATGGAAGAGGTGTAGAACTGCGCAGGTGAATCCCTGGCCCTGTGTACACGCTCTCTCTCTCTCTCTCTCTCTCTCTCTCTCTTTCTGTTGTCTCAGGGAAGGGGGGATTGGAAGAGCATTCTGGGTCCATGCAATGGACAGAGAGTGGAGTGGAGGGGAGTGGAGGGGGAGGCATAGAGGGCGGGGGGGGGCAGTGCTTCAGAGGTGGTGCTTCATGCGTCTGTATGACTCTGTGGGAAAAGAGAGGGTGTGGAAGGCATGCTGTTTAAGTAGGCCAGAGTTTAGGGCTGGAGGGAAGAGGAGGAAAGAGGGAGACATAGAGGAGGAAGGGTGGGGGGGTTGGGTTCGGGGGGGGGGTCTCTGAGGTTCTACTGACGAACTACCATTTCATATTTAATTCACAAGAGTAATTACATCGCCCTGGAGACAGTTGGAATCAATAGATATTTCGAAATGAGCAAGCTGACCAGACCTGCATCGGAACGCTCATATTTTATTAAGAGGAATCTCATTAGTTTGCATAGTTCATGGCATTTTGGAGGTTTTTTTTCTTCATTTTCTTTCATGAGTGACTGTCTCCGCAGTTCTGGGAGGACCGGCTTTGATGAGTTCTCACACACACACAGATGTTTGCGGGTGTTGAACGTCGAGGGCAAAAAAAAAAAGAAAGAATGTTTAAAAAATATATTAGAATTTTTTTCATACACAATGCTCTGTATTGATCGACATCATGCATGGTTTCAACAGCTCCTCTGACACATTTCTCTAAACACAACAGTGTGATCCTCATTCAACATAGCATCAAACCACAGCTAACCAGTGAGTCAGAAGGCTTCTTGGTTAGGCTTGCTTAAAATGATAAACGTTTGGTGATGCCATTTGAATACAAATGAGCAAATGAAAGTAAGTTCCAAGCATAGAATGAATATTTTTTGTGAGCTGTTTACCAAAAGGCTCCTTGTTTACCCAGGAGTGTGGCATCATTTTCCTTTCAAACCTGTCTCTTCAAATGAATGAGGTGTATGGAACTCCCACTATTCCACTCTTAACCAGAGAAAGCTGTGAGATGGAGAATGTACATCTATGATCCTCTGTTTGCTCTCCATAATGTAGTGTCTCTCTTGTTCTCTTGAATGTGTTGCTCATAACTCACTTTACATTTTCAATAGCTAATGTAACACTGGCCTCATGAGTTTGCCTGTTGTGGTAAATTTTTAACAGTAAAGATATGAGCCATTAAGAACATCATAACTCTATCAGTCAGTATAGGATGCCCCGCCCCCCCAAACAAATCCTCTTCAATACCATTTACGTACATAGTAAATCAACCGTCGATAACCGTCGATAAGTATACTGTGTGCTCTGTCTATCCATCTCCCTGCCTGTCTGTCTGTCCGTCCGTCTGTCTGTCTGTCCGTCCGTCCGTCCATCCATCCATCCATCCATCCATCCATCCCTCCGTCTAGCTATCTAAATAATGACGACTGTTCAAAATAAAATATGAAGAAATAAGTACTGAATGCCTCTGCCTCACACATTTAACCATAAAGGTTGAGACAATTTTCATTCCATGTCACATTACAGTGTCACACGGTCCCATTTCCATCATGCTGAAAGTCAAGTGGGTAAAGAAAACAGTTGGTTCAGAGAATACTAATGGCCAAAATGTTCACTCACCGAGCAGTGTATACTTTCTTTTCTTTCCCTCTTTTTTATTAAGAAAAGGAGGTACTTTGGAAATCTGTGGAGGCTGAACAATAGTACAACTGACATTCAACAATAGAACATGAAGAGAGTTGTCGGAACGTCACAGAGAGCAGTGAGAAGGAAAGAAGGTTAAGGAGATTAGAGAGAAGGAGGAGGTGAAGCTGATGGGGAGGGGGGTAGGATAGATGAGATTAAGAAAGAGGAGGTGGTATAAGACGAGGTGGAGGGATGAGACAGATAGAAAGAGGCCGGAGTAGTGGACAAACAAGAAGGCTATTGAACGAACCGTGTTCTGCTTCAGTTGATCGTGTGGCCCAGCCTTGGCCTCTCTCTGAGGGACACTAGAGAAAAGACTTCAGCCCAATGCAATCAGATCAACAGTAGCCCTAGTCATCTATACATTCAGGTGGAAGAAAACTGGTAAACAGCCAGTCATTACATTATCATAAGAATGTACTGTGCTTGCTTTTTTCCCCTTGACATGTGAAGTACCCTGAAGTGTGCATTTCCTCTCTTCACAATGGAAAAAGACAATTTAACTGTATACTGTATTCAAATTCTGCCAGTAGAGAATGGAGGGAAAACTAGGAGATGACTCCCCAGGAAGAGAGAAGATGATGCTATGGACCAGGCAATCCAGAAATGCAGCTTTTATTTGTAAAATATACAAGAGAGGATCTTCTGAGGGAATGAAACCTTGAAGAGTTTTCTAAATTGCAGGTCGACTGATAGTGTTGGAAGGAGGAGGCACATTCAAATGAAAAAGAAAAAAAAAAAGCTTTACAGAATAGGCTTCAGATAGAATGAGGAAGATGCGGTTTTCATTTTTTTTTCTCTCTCTCTTTTTTAAATGTGTTTCTGCTGACCTTCATGCAAGATACATGTCTATCTTTTATGTCTGTGTACATTCCAATCTTTCATACATTTTGAACAGGTTAAAGTAAGGGTTTAGCAGAACACAGCTGGTTTGAACGCGGTCACTATTCTAGACCGAAGAGGAGACAAAGTTACAGTATGCTCAGCCATCACCAAAAATGGGATGATAGCTTGCAAGGCCTTAGCAGTGTCAAATAAAACAGCAATTCTGGTCACTTTTATAGACACCCTCAGAAGCCCATAGTTCTCCTCAGTTGGACGCTGTCATATCCACAAAGGAAAATGACCTGAATGGACCAAATCTGATCAAGCGTGTGGTTGTCCGGTTACAATGTACAGTTTTACCACTCAGCCCAAAGTTTGTAAGTGGTTTGAAAAACCATCCATGTTTTGTGATGGTCTTCCTTTTATCCCCACTATCCTTCCCTGTATCTGAGTATTGAGTTTTTTTCTCTTCAGACGGGTGTAATTAGACAAGTAGAGTCAGCAGCCATGCTTTGGCAGGCTGCTGGGGAGAGTTGGGAAAATATAGCAGCACAAATAGGCCAGAGATGAATCTTTCAGTCCTGCTGTTTTTTTATTCTCTGTAACGTGAATGAAGTACTCAGATACCCACACCCACCCACACACACACACACACACACACACACACACACACACACACACACACACACACACACACACACACAAACACACACACACACAGATCACCCCCCCCCCCCATACACACATACACACACTTGTTTGAGTGAGTGTGCCCTTTGAACATTCTGACAATCTTGCATTTTTCATTTGCATTTCTGTGTAGATATAAGAAACTGAGAACATCTGTGATTGAAAACTAGGCCTATAATTTTCCATCTATATCCATTGAGTATTTACGAAAAAGCAGTTAGTAACTAATTAATTTTTAAATTTTAATTTTTAATTTTAGATACTTTATTGATCCCGAGGGAAATTAGGAATCTGGATTTAACCCGTCCATGAGCAGTGAACACACACACACACACACACACACACACAAGGAGCAGTGAGCAACAAGCACACAGACACTAGGAGCAGTGAGAACACACACACCCAGAGCGCTTCAGCCGCAGTGCCCAGGGAGCAGTTGGGGGTTAGGTGCCTTGCTCAAGGGCACTTCAGCTGTGGATGTTGAGGGAGGGGAAAGCGCTGTTCATTCACTCCCCCCACCCACATTTTTTCCTGATGGCAACCTTTCGGGCCCAAGCCCGATTCTCTAACGTTTAGGCCACGGCTGCCCCGGCTTAGACTATGTCGTACAATCTCTCAACTCTGTAATGACCCTCATACATATGTGATTATAGACTCATATTGTGTTTGGATTTTTAGTTTTACATGTGCAAAGGCAGTTTACATGTATGCATTAAAGATTCAGCATTATCTAGCAATTGCTCTCTGATGTGATTCACGCATTCTAATTCACTTTGTAGGATCAACCCACTGATTTGTGGACATTATATAAAGAATGTGATGTGTATGGTGTTAATATGCATGTAGCTATAAGTAGTGTGTGAAAAATGTTACATTTCTGATATTATCACTGGAAAAATGTCATTCGAGTGTAGTGAGTATTCCTTCTGGAATGGCTCTCACTGGTCAGTAACAGAGGAATGACCATGAGAATTCCAAAAAATGCCATGTTAAGACTTCATTTCATATTCAGCCCTCTAGCATGACTCCGCCTACCGTCTCTATGGAGCCTCCTAATCCAGCAGCACCACTCAAAGTTCACAGAACATTATTGACTCAACCAGAAAACCCAGAGTGTAATAAAGATGCTAATTATTTATTTATTTATTTATTTATTTTTTTTAAGGAGAATCTATTTTGTAACGTTGTAAAAGAGGTAGATATGTCAGAGGGCTTGGGGAAAACTCCACGCTTAATGATGCGTCAAGAGAAAAGAAAAGCATGGTGGGAAGTTACAAGCGCAAAATCAGTCTGTGCTGGAGGCTGGTGTTCGTTCCCCAGCAGTCAAATGGCACCTGCTCAGATGCTTCTTCCTGAAAGACCTCCAGAACAAACCAGAAGAACAAGATGAACAGACACTGCACCTAGCTTCATATAACTCAGCAATGAGATGCTCAAAGATCCACTTTACTGGTTTACTAATGATCCTCAGTGATTTATTTGGTATGTTGAATCTATTGGAGTGATGCCCTTTACTTTGACAGAAGAGAAGGCCACAGCAGATTCTTGGATATTTTAATAAATAATGAGGGTATAGAAAAAAAGAGAGACTGTGATTGTGTGTGTGTGTGTGAGAGAGAGAGAGGGAGAGAGAGAGGGGTGGGGGGGGGGGGGGGTGGGGCGTACTATGTGCCTTTTCTCATCAGGTTCTCACTGGACCAGAGTGTCTCAATGCACTCACTACACTATCATTCACGTCAGCTACAGATCAAACAGAAAAACACAAAGGAAAAGAGAAGGCCTGCCTGGGATTTCTGTATGTGTCAAAGATACGCAAGGAGAGGATAGACAGCAGGAGAGAACTGGAGAGAAAGACAGCACAGAGAGAGAGAGAGAGAGAGAGAGAGAAATGTAGCGAAGAAAAAGAGAGATGACTGGAGAGTGGTGTAAGTCAATATGTTTGAGTAGTGATTTGAACAACAAAAAAATAGTAATACCACGAATCAGTTTGACTGAAGATACGTCAGATGAATTTTATAGTTTTGTAGTTTAAAATCAGCTCTGTACCTATCACGTAAGAGGTATGTAAACACTGTCAGTTACAAACGGTTTGTCAAGGACACGCCGTTGCTGAGGAAACATCGGCGCTTTGAACAGGTTTGAACAGGAGATGCGCGGAAAGAAATCAGAGCAAATTAAAAAAAAAGAAAGAAAAAGAAAAAGTGTCACCGAGTAGGTGAGAAAGAAAAAGAGAGAGAGAGATGGCCGCGTGGGTGGGCGATCATGTTTGGGAGGGAGTGGGATAGGGACTGAGTGCGGGCGGAAGTGACAGGAGTGGGGAAAGTAAGAGAAATTGCCGTCGTTAACGAGACCTGAAAGCCAATCACTTTTGAGCAGATGATTCATAGACAGTGAAATTCGGAATCCAGTATGATATTGCAAGAAGCGTGTGAATGAAACTGATTAGGTGTATAGCTTGTAATACAAAATAATATACAGAGAAACTTCATATAATCTGTAGTTTCCCTCCCAGTTTTAAAACAAATGAACATCCACAAAGGAAAACAGACGATAGTGACGTTAAACTTATATATTATGATATTCATCACTCATCTAAATACAAAACGTACAACAGGACCGCGTCTGTCAAACACTGGTTAACAAAAAACATGATTGCAAATTATCCACACTATTAAACGACGCAAATAGAGTCAACATCGTGACGAAATCAACCGTCGTTGGCTTAAGTGTCTCTGCTAAACGTCAGGTATCGATTTTAACATCCACATTAGACGCATCACTTCAACGTGAGCAAACGTAGTAACCAGTGAACAGCGTAAATCAAAAGAAACATTCCATACAGCAGTTGTGCATCACATCTGTGCGATTGAGTCGTGAAGGTCTTTACGCATTTTCTTTCTGACCCTCTGTCTCCACACGGAACCCTGGCGTCCTCCCCTTGACTAAATTTTCTTAGTGACGTATGAGATCACGTACAAAGCCAGTGTTGGTGATGTTTTTCAATGAATGAGATTCCCCTCCCATCCACATTACTAGTACTACGGGATATCTATAAAAAGCGAACGATGGGAGAACCCGCTAAATTTCACGAGTCTCATCGATGCATTGGGGTTGAATGGATACATCCAGAAGAAGAAGCACTAGATCGCAGCCTTCTCACCAGCCGGCATGACACAGATCAACGTAAGAATACTTTTTTACTTTTAGAACTGACCGTGATTTACTGCAGTCGACAGATAACGCGGCTACTTCGGTGATAAATACAGGCAAGTTTCTAGAGCTGAATTTGGACGATTTTTTTAAAGGTCTGGTAGGTTCTACATCTCCTGTCAGTTTTTCTATGATCGTAGATGAACTGAAGATAACTATTTTAAAAAGCATTTAAATATCGACTTTATAAACTAAAATATATAGTTACATTCTATACCCGGTTTCACCTCACCTGTAAACAGGTTCTAAACCGCATGTTTTAATTTCTGTGTGCGATCCCGCTTGTACGTACACGGTGGATGTGAACGAGGCTGAAAGTTGCTGCAGTGTGACTCACTTTAGCGCACATGAGCAATGACAGATCAGAACCTGCTACCCTAATTCTACGCTACTTGCATACCAAACCATCAGTAGTCGAGCACAATGATACACAGGAGGTTTGTAGACTATAGAGAAGCTCTACTCAAAGTCTCGCTCTCGGAAGGTGGCTCTCTGTTTAATGTTATATTTCAGGCTGGAAAGAATGTGTGGAACATAAAAAAAGTAATCAGACGAGACGAAGTGCAATAAATATCGGGCGAAACGGGATTTTAAATGGATTCAGATGCAGTCCTTACTGCGATCATCTCCAGCGTGCTTCTACGATCTCACAAGAGAGACGTTGAACAGATTCTTTTGGTCTATCACTAGCTAACATATAGAGCATAACGTATATAGCTTACTCTTCGACTGAAATACGGTTCTGCGCTGTTCTTATAAAATCTTTCATTTATTTTGCAGTAGTCTACGACTCTAGAGAGATCCATTTTCTGTCTGTAGTACGTTATATTTCTTTTCCCACAAATGTCCAAAATAGATTTTTTTTTTTTTACATTTCTTCTCTCTAGAATGTGGTGTCGATGCTCTATAGAAAGGATAGTGTACTTATTCAGACCAAAGGGCTCATTAGACTCTCATTTTTGAAATTTCAATATCGTGACGTAGCTCCAGATGAAGTCAATCCTGCGTCATTCCTGCGCACATGCCGACGATCTCCAATCGCCCATCGGGAGCCCTTAAAGAGATGGCTCATATGGTGCATCCGTCCATCAACCGCAATGCGAACCAACGTGTTAGGGGGAAAGGTGCGGGGGTGTGATATGCGTGGAGAACATTGAAAATTCCCCCATGTATCTCCGCGCGTGTCGCACAGAATAATAATGAGAGCGAACGAAAAATCGTGAAGCAATTCAACAATCTGACACCGTCTTGTCACTGTTTCTGCGATGCTGACATCACGGGAATTCCCTGTGAATTAGGCTATTAGCGATATAACCCTTGGAAGATAGTGGAGATAAGCAAGTAGAAGCAAACGAATAGTGGCGGTAGATGTTGCTGTCCGTGGTGCTGAAACTTTGAACTCAATCGTTTTTCGTCCTAGGGGAGCCTCGGACCTTGAAGTCATTGGCGGTGTCGAGATAAATACTTACGATATACAAGCATATGTGGCTCAGAAAAACTCCTTCAACGGCTGTAGTACGACCCTGTCTAAACATTACTCTGTCACTTGCGTTCATCTCTTTCAGAGACATTGAACATATACACGAGTATTTACGGCTCTTGCAGCGAATACTGGCATCATGGCACAATCAGCACCATGGAGAGCGATCGTCCTACAAAGTAGTGCTAACAAAATTCAACTTGACGTCAGTGGTTACAGTTTACAGTGAGAGAGTGACCTTACAGTCTGTTAGTATCTTCAACTCTGAACTCTTAGACTCTTAGGGTTGATTCTCTGGACACATTAAGACGAGTACGGTACTTCAGAGGATTTTCAATGGAGAACATATATTAGCAGCGAAATTTAGTTCAAAAGTAGTCTTCACCTGTAGAAGAGAAAAACACTCTGATCTGTTAAAAATGTATTAATAAGTATCTTAAATCAAAAATCTGATTTCTCATCAATATTTAGTTGTCTTGGGTTAATTACAAAGACACAGACTCTGTCAAAAACGATAGCTTTTGTTTCCTACAACTTGATTGTTTTACATACAGTGTGTAACAGTCTGAACCGTAGTGACGATACACTATGTGTTTATATAATCACACTAAATGCCTATTACTGGGACCACTACATCATCAGCGGTGTTTCTGTTGTAATATCTAAAGTTATTATAATGCTAAATCATATAATCTCTGTTTCCTTATACTGTTGCTGCACTGACACAGTTGCATAGCAATTATGAAAGTACTATTACTGCCTCTAATGCTGCCAGTAGTAGCTGTATGAGTAATTACTGTAACAGCTGTAGTTGAAGAGGTAGCAATATTAATGGTATTCCCCTAATCTCCATCATTATCTCTGTGGTGGTAATGATGGGGAAGTTGTAGCTGCTGTTACTGTAAAAGACAGAGCCGCACGGTTTGTTGGAAGCTTTTCTTTCGCTCTCCCTCGTTCGGAGAATTTAGATTGCTCTTTCAGGAAGTCAGACTGGTTTATGATGTCATCACACGTAGACATCATTGGCATTGAGGTCAGCCCACGTTACTCAATTTAGCTTGCATAACACAACACCCCCCCCCCACACACACACACAAACACACTCCACCCACCCTCCTCTCTCCGTCAGCCAATATCCCGACAGTGAGTCAGTCAAAGATAATCTGCATTGCAATCAATACAGAGGAGCGGAAGTGGGCCAGTCAGTTATAGACTTTGAGCTGTGTCATTCCAGGGCCAGCAGGAGGTTTGTCTTCCAATTTCAAAACAACGTCAGGGGCTGACTGGAAACCTCCTGCGCAAATATCACAAGTAACAATACCAAACCTTGTGCAGAGAGGAGGAAGCAAAATAAAATCTCACAAATGAGTGAGCAGAAGCCTCCAAAAAAAAAAAAAAGATCTGGACTAAAAACTGTCATCATAAATTGGCGTGTCTAAGGACGACAGTAGTGGTTTGACAAAGAGTGTAATATCAATCAAAAAGAAATGAGGAAAAGGAAAAAAAAGGGGGGAAAAAGAGAGAAACTTACACCGGAACATAACAAGTTCCACTTGAACAAATGTAAGAGAAAATGTGTTGAAACAGAAGAGGAGAAAATACCTCCAAGGTCAGTGCATCAATACCTTGGCTCTAGACTGCTTACTGCTAAAAGTGACTGAAAGCACAGTAACAGTCTACAGTCATGGCTACTGACGTCTGGCAAGGCTCTGCAGACTGATGACAGCTTCTCTGATGTGCTTGAGATATATACATATTTATATATATAAAAGGCCCATGTCATTTCACTGTCCCATGACTGTACAGTGTCAAGGACAGAGAGAGAACAGGAAGTGGAGAGTTACTATGACACTTCCTTTGGAAAACCCTGCACTGAGTATGTGGGTAGTGTCTTGGTGCTACCAGCCAATCAAACTTCTCTGTGTACCGTTTCCACTGCAAAACACCTTCTTCTTGCTGTCTCCATGGTGACCGTGGCTTTAGATTGTTACTGTAGCAACAGCACTGTTGGTAACAGTCTACAGCCATGGTCGCTAGGGGGCAGGCATCACAGCAGCAGAGGTGTCCTTGTTCCAATCCATGGAAAAGCTCTGATTTCAGCCTCAGGAAGGAATTGTGTCTGCTTTGTAATATTACTGCTTTCAAATATATCAGAGAGAGGAAAAGAGGAAGAGCGTGTGTGTGTGTGTGTGTGTGAGTGTGTGTGAGTGTGAGAGAGAGAGAGAGAGTAATTAAATCTTGGCTTTGCAAAAGGGGGAAAGAACAAAACAAAAACAGAGACATCTTAAAGAGTATTGTTACTGAGATTATGTTTCAATGCTACTGTGCTAATATTCCAAAGCTGCAGCGATCCACTATAGAGCAGAAATGAACCTCTAGTGAGTGAACAGCCTATGTACATTCAGGTATACATATTACAGATATATATATATATATATATATACACACACACACACACACACATATATATATATATACACACACACACACACACACACACACACACACACACACACACATACATATATATATATACACACACACATATATATATATATATACATACACACACACACACACACACACACACATATATATATATACACACACACACACACACACACACACACATATATATATACACACACACACACACACATATATATACATATATATATATACACACACACACACACACACACACATATATATATATATATATACACACATACATATATATATATATATATATAATACAGATTTTGTAACTACATATTTTAGATTTGGATAATGACAAAGGAAGGGATGGTTAAATTTCATGTCAGCTGACATACACAAAAAACAGACAAATACAATGTCCGCAGAACTGTCAGCATCTCTTACTGACACTGACATAACTGTAGTCTTATTAGCTCTACACTAAGCTCTCCACAGTCTCAGCAGCAGACAGACAGAGAGAAATGATTTCTATAGTGTGTTCTTCAGCTATAGGAGAGGTGACTGGACTTACTCTGATGACATACTGTTTCCTACGGAGCACAGTCATGTCTACAGGACTCAGTAGCATTGCTCTCTCAGCCTGGAGTGCTTAAACACACATAAAACATGCATGAGCGTGGACAGGTGTGAATGAATATCTGTAAAGACAGTAAGGACTGGGAGAAATACTGCCACTCTGACACTGAGACTGAATCTGGGGCTGCTTCACTTGATCTTTGGTACCAGTGCTGTTCTGTGACTTCAGGCTAGATACAGACTGTGATTAAAACAGGTGTATTTTTTGTTATGAAGCTCTAAAAGAGTCAAAGGCTTATCAATTCTTAGGCATTAAAATGTCCATAACGTTCTTCTTTTTCTTTACTGGGCATATGGATTATGGATTAAAGAAAACAAAAATGTTTTAAATGAAGTTTTTACAAATGTAATGTGAAATCATGATGATTCAATAAATGACGAAATATGATATCAAAACAAGTTGTCATTGCCTATCTCATGTTCACTGCTTGCGTCTGCTTTGAGAACAAACAAGACAGAGAGAGAGAGAGAGAGAGAGAGAGAAACGAGCGAGCGATTTGATGAGAAAGTGAACGGGTGGCTCAGTGAGTAACTGAGTGAGTGAATGAGTGATTGAGTGATTGAGTGAACAAACGAGTGAATTAGACTCTGCTTCCCCTACAGTAAGAGTCTACATGCTGGTAGTTGGATCATATGTCACATAAATCTCTTACTGTTTAGGGAGTAGAGCAGTGATTGGTGGAGACACTTCCTGTTTCACGCTGGCACCCACAGAGTAAAACTCAACGCAAGACTGGAGACCAAGACTGCAAGACTGCATCTGCTCCCAGTCTCTCTCCTTATACATCAACAGCAGCTTACCCTGCAGAAGGGGGGAAAAAAGACCCTGTGTGCTTTAGTCAAATGGCACTGAGAATAGGGGCATCATTCACACAGATGTTAGACATAGAGTAAATGAGTTTCCTGGTGTGAATATTGTAGAATATTGTAGACTGTCGGGCCAGATGTATTGTATCATAGTGATTTGTGAAACAGCAACCAAATAATGATTTTTTTTTTCTTTTGTTCTGGGTACTTTTTAATCAGACAGAAGAGCACATGGCGAAATGGTATGAAATAACACACACACACACACATTTCTTGAGATATATCAAACTGTCTTCATAATTCATTACAATAATTTCAACACTGTCACAGAGAGGGGGACAAAAAAGAGAAAGAAGAAAGAGAAGGGAAGGGAATGAGAGAGAGAGAGAACGAGAGAATGAGAGAGAGAGAGAGAGAGAGAGAGACAGAGAGAGAGAGAGAAAGAGAGAAGCAAGTCATGACTAAGCAGTTGGAGAAACACTCAAGTGCAGCGGAAGAAAGAGAGAATGAGAAAAGATGACATACAGCACTCAGTCTGCCCGCTGCTTTGCAGAGGTTTGAAATGGATGATGACTTTTTTTCTCTTTTTTTCTCTCTCTTTTTCTTTTTGCAGGGGTGTTTTTTGGCTTTATGAGATAGGACAGACTGACCTCCTACACAGAATTACTCATCTCACTTGAATTTTTTTCTCACTCCTCATCAAATTCTTTCATTCCTGTCTTTTTCTTTCTTTCTTTCTTTCTTTCTTTCTTTCTTTCTTTCTTTCTTTCTTTCTTCCTTTTCTTTTTTTTTAACAACCTAAATTGCTGTTCAGGTCTTTTTTCCCTCCACAGCACTGGTTTAATTTGAGATTCAGCTCATGTTAACATTAAAACACCTCTCTCTGGGTTCACATGAAAAAAACCCCCAAAAACTCAGTTGATCCACTCAGTGACTGGAATTCACACCACTTTCACATTGTACTATTACAGGACACAGGAGGCAGTGGAAGGCATGTCACTGACAAAGTATGACTGTTATAGTGAATGAATGATACACTTACATCAAATGGAGTCTAATGTCTGTGCAGTTTAAACCATTTCCTCTCTCTGTCTCTGTCGCTCTCTCTCTCTCTCTCTCTCTCACACACACACACACACACACACACACACACAATGTTATCTTTGGCTCCAGTATCAGATACAAATCCAGTTAGCCATCCATGAACTCAGATGAACTTCAATAGGATCCATAGGACCTCCATCCTTTTGTCACTTAGGTACACTCTAACTTCTGGATGAACTTTCTCTCCCCCTCATTCTTTCATTAATCTTTTCTAACCTTTGCAAAGAAATATTCCTCTTTCTCTCTCTCTCTCTCTCTCTCTCTCTCTCTCTCTCTCTCTCTCTCTCTGCCATCTGTTTCCTGTCTAAAGGCAGTGATCCAGATGTGGTGCGGTATGACACAGCGGGGGCCTCTTGGCTGACCACAGACATCTGGAACACAGGCATAATGAGAATTTGACATTTTAGGTCCCACCGTCTCCTCCCTGCACTGAGAAATTAGACAGAAAAGCCACTGGGGGTTACTGGGTGTGTTTTTTTCTTTTTTATTATTGGTGAGTCCTCACAAACTTAATGGAACCAGACAAATCCGCCGGTAATAATTCTGTTTTGTTTAACACTCAGAGGGGTGTTCTTGATTACAACCATCAACTTAATTACTCAAACTGTCACTGTAAATCTACAAAAGAGAGAGGAAACTAAAGGTCTCCATAAATGTCTTCCGCACATTGTGCATAAAAGATATGACAAATTCCTTTGTATTACAATAAATACTATATCATTCTCACTCAAATCTATTAAAGATATAGTTGTAGAAAAACTAAGCTTAGCATTATTTATGATTACAAAGATAAGCTTAGAACAAACTTTACAATTGGTACCGTTGAAAAAAAAAAATAAATAAAGTGTCAAATCCTTTGCCTCCACAGGGAAAGGTACAGGTGTTTTAGAGTGAGAGAGGAGGGAAATGCGGACTCTGTGCTTTGGCTGCATCCCACCCTGTCCCTCTCTCTGCTGTTAGACCACTGACCTGTTCATTTCAAAGCCACATCTCAAAATGAAAACAAAACACTCAGTTCTGTCATGTCATGGGTTCACTGCAGTCGTATAACTATTCAGAGCATAAAAAAGAAATGGCAGCGGATGGGAAAATGAGACCCGGACAAAAAAAAAAAAAAAAAAAAGCTACCACAGAACATAAGTGTTTGTAAACATTTTACAACCAGTTAGTTCATTTTTTTCAGTTTCATTTTTAACATTTTTTGCTTATTTTTCTTGTAATTATTTTGTGGTGTTCTTTTCTCATGTGTACATATAGTATAATTTTGGGTTTTTTGAATAAGGACCCATTTGGTCATGGTCTAAATTAAGAACCTGTTAAACTGGAGGAGAGGAATTCTAAAAGTGTGTGTGATGGAGAGCGAGAGAGAGAGAGGGGGGGGGGGGGGCAACAGAAAAGGAAGAAGAGACAGTGGTTAAATTAAGCCAGCCCTTCCTGTTTGAGGAAGATAAACAGTTTGTTAGTCATTTGACTGAAGCTGTTCTTTCTCTGCCTCCCTCAGTCCAATGCTTCCCAGAGACAGCCATTACACACACAAGTACACACACACTCTGCCTGAGTCATCAAAATGCATAAATAACAACATGAATACCACACTGCCTTTGTTTGGAGGACAACTTTATTACTATATATATTTATCAAATGACGTTTGCTTTGTGATTAACATTTCTCTTGTTTAGTACATGAACTTGCTGTTGTGGACATGCTTCGATATTAGTCATTTAGAATAAAAGTGCAGCATTTTATAATGAAACGGGGAATCCCAGATACAAACAGAAGTGAAAATCAGTTTATTGTCCATGGCAAACACAGGAAAAGATCATAAAATGACACAGCACAAAATCTGACACAGAGTTAAGTGCATGTGGTCAAATGATGAAAGTCACCATTAGAAATATGGGCACAGTCATTTTTCTGTACAAATTCACCTCTGTTTGATAAACAAAGACTGGAAGTCTTTTCACCACATCACTCTTCAGTGAAAGAAGGTAAGATTGAGTTAACGTTACTCCTCAGCCCACTGGCCTTGTGAATGCATTAGTCGTAGTCAGAGACAATCCTTGTTCACCTGACAGGAAATGGAAGTGTATGGCAAAGGAAATGTGAGAACCAAAACACAGAGAGAGAGAAAGAAAGACTAGTACATATGGAAACGATCAGCTCTAAGGATACCTGAACCAGAAGAGGACACAAGATTCTCCATACACGCTTACTCACAAAAAACCATAAGAGCATAGTTAATGCTGACCACCTCAGTGGTACTCTCTGGACATGTTGAGAGCTCCACCTAATGGTGACTGAGAAACACAACGACCGAAACGGGCTGTTTGAGACGATCACCTGCCAGAAAATCTTGCCTATCGTAAGACCGTGGAACATGTTAGCTTAAATCAAACTCTTATTAGCCATCTAATACAACATCTAAATACAGGGCCACTGTCTGAACATGGGCAGTTACACCCAATACTAACCCCGCCCTCTGTGGACAGACAGATACAGTAATTAGAATTTGTGTACCATTTGATAATGTAATATGATTTCGTTTATGAATTGTGCGGGTGGTTTTTAACCTAATCTACTGAAAGCATAAAACCTAATTTCAAACCCATTTTCATATCAACCTGTGGAAAAAAAAACTGGAAAAAGCAGCATGCTAAATTTCTCCAATGAGAATCCAGGTGACGGTAATTCATTTGGTCTTGTTTATTATTTGATGTTTAATTCATTTGGCCTTGTTTATTATTTAATGTTTAATTCATTTGTCTGTGTTGCTAACACAGTTCAGCCTGGTTTCTACTTCCAGAGATAAGTAACTGAGGGCGGAGAGCAGAAAAGCCCATTTTCTAACATTTAAAAGGTCTGTAGTATTATAATACTGTCCATTCCATTTAGGTCAGTGTTGTAGGGCCAGGCAGACTGTTTTCTTTAGTGTTAGAATTAGACACACACTTGTGGATCTACACATCTTCACACGCACCTGTTTGCACGCATTCGTGTACTTCTCCCTACAAGTCCATATATCTTTGCATTCGCACATTTACACAATTAAAGTAGTAATTTACACATTGCGTGAACAGAAGGGTTATGTAGAGAACCTTCTTGTGGGTGGGTCAAAGGTGTTTGGGTGGGTAAAAGTTAGACAAGGTCAGAAGTGCTTGTGGTGTCTTTGTATATCTGTGCCCGAGAAGTTGTTTTCGTTTGTCGCAGTAACATCTTGTGCGGGAGCGGCTTTTTTCCTCTGGTCTTCGTTTATAACATAACTTCTCAATAAAAGAAAACTTTAAAAAAATCCATCTCTGCGCCCTTTTTTAAAAATCTTTACAAACACAAATGCCAACATTTTGGTGCCATGACCTGGATGGAATAGAGACTTAATGAAACATTCTTCGGAGAACAATGGGCTCTTCCATACACCGTAGCCAAGGGGAGTCAACGTCCGGAGACGAAGGCAAAAGTGTTTCACGTTTCTCTGTTCTAACTCCATTCGAAGTTTGAGGTCTGCATACTGTTGAATCACCCGGACTAAGAAATACGACTAAGTTGGAAGAAATGGTGCACCTGTGTTTATTTAATCAGTAGACAGTATGGGCAACACAGAGAAAGACACTACATATAAAAGGGGGGATTCTGCCTCCTGATGCATCACTGACAAGGATGGGGTGGTTAAATGGTTTAATTGGCATTTCGATCTTGCTGTTACAGAGAGAGAGAAAAGAAAACTTCATCAAAATTCGTCTCTGTGCCCTTTTCTTTTATTTTTTATAAACACAAAGTTATGCTGACATTTCATTTTTCTCTTCATGATGGCACCTGTACTCAGATGTCAGATGTGTTACTCCTTAAGACTATGGAGCATCATTCTCAGTGTAGTACAGCTGTTACCCCACTCCTCCTCATTCACTGTACAGCATGACTGAGAAAGAGTAAGTCCATTAAAGGTCTGTAATGTGGTTCAATAAAGTTTTAAGAAGTAAGAAAATAATTATAAAGGTCAATCAGTGTTTACCTATGTTGTATGCGTATGACCTCACCATCAGCTCTCAAGTAGAGTCCACAGTGTCTCTGGATCCAGACTACATTATAATTCACACAGATTTATAATCCCGTATCACCATTCACACAGATTTATAATCCTGTATTATAATTCACACAGATTTGTAATCCTGCATTATAATTCACACAGATTTGTAATTTCACATTATCATTCACACAGATTTATCATTCTCATAACTGTTTTTCCTGGTCTGAATTATCAAAGAGCCAATAAAGGACAGGAGAAGGAGTTAAACACAAAATTTAACATTACATTTTCAAACACACATCTCAAAGACTGCCTGATGCATAAATTCTTTTTATTCTAAAGGATTTCTGATGTTGTTAATGAAAGTTCAAAAGCTTGAGCTGCAGAGGAGAAAGAGAGAAAAAAGTGTTTTATCTTGCTGTACAGGAGCAATTCTCCAGCCCGTTTTCACTTCATGCTAATGTTTTTCTTTTTGCTATAGAAAGTCTGAAGGTCAGAAACACAAAGTGACTGGCAGTTCTCTCCCTGCCCAGAGACAAGAGGACTACATCAAACTAAAGCCACTCACATGTTCCAGTCTGACATGCACAATACCAACTCAGCCTGAAATACACAATACCAACTCAGCCTGACATACACAATACCAACTCAGCCTGACATACACAATACCAACTCAGCCTGACATACACAATACCACCTCAGTCTGACATACACAATACCACCTCAGGGTTAGAGAACTGCACTCTCCTCCACAACCACACGCACACACACCAAATACGCACACATTAACAACCACACACACACGTACATACACACACACGCCAAATACGCACACACACACACACGTTACTCTGTCTCTCTCACTCACTCTAAGACACATATCAAATATATACACACACACACACATACATTACCCTGCTCTCTCTCTCTCTCTCTCACACACACACACATAAATCTAACCAACAGACACATACAATGCTCTGAATCTTTTTCTTTCTCACATACACACACTTGCATGGATTACTCTGTTCTGTTTCACTTATTGTAACAGATACACACATATATTAGTCTACTTTCATATACACGCATGCAAACACACAAACACATATGTGCATGTGTGTATATGACAGTAGCCTAATATATGTGTGTCTGCGGATTTCTCTGGTCAGTCTCTCTCAGTCACAGAGACACACACCAAAACACGCCCCAAACACACTGACACTTACATCTCTCACTCACTCACACCAACACCCCCCCACACACACACAGACGAACCTATTAGTCTCATACACACACAGTCCCACACATGCACATCAAACACACAAACAAACACATCACTTTGCTGTCTCTCCCCCTCACTCACACACATTCAACACACACACACACACACACACACACACACACACACACACACACACACACACACATCAAAAGCGCAAACACACACATAAACAGGCCTACAGAGCAGCTACTGTGTGACATTTTATCTTCTTCTTGTACAATGACAGTAATTGATGCACTGTGGTTGACTGTATGCTAAGATCCAGGGACAGCTTTGATAACAAAAGAACCATGAAATGTCGGACGACAAAACTGGGTGCCCTGCTTTGATTGGCTGACATGTCTCCTGCAGATGGAGCTGATAAGCTCTGGTTGGCTGCCAAGCCGGCATTGCATGTCATTCTCCCTGGCAACCACAGGGGGCACACTGCTCACGTCCACAGCCTTGAGAGGCAGCAACTGAGTTGGCAGCAGCCTTCTGTGAGGGGGAAATTAATCATAAAAAATCATTTCAAAAAATCATTAAAAATACTTTTAGAATTTATTTTACTCCAAAATATTAACCCCAAACAGACCAGTTACTGCTTTACCAAACAGTATTAAAAATGCAATTAATAACTTATCTTATTTTAAAATGCACTTCCCTCATTTATGTTACAAGAGGTTTTTTTTCTGGGTCAAGATACTAAATATACAAACCAAATCA
>NC_044500.1:17799557-17947057 GCF_902362185.1 Chanos chanos | reverse complement strand
CCAGGCTTATATCATCATTACTTGAACTGCAGAATTGATTAGGACTTCACCTACAACACTCACCCCCCTCCATCCCCACTCCGTCCTCTCTCTCTCTCTCTCTCTCTCTCTCTTTTATATATATATTCCTGCCATTCTTTTATATATATATTCCTCCCATCCTGGCCGAAGCGTGACATCTAATTTCTGAGAGCTCATATATTTGTTCAATTTTTTGTCTTCAATATTTTTTGCGCTCCTTAAACATACATTATTATTCAGAAGTCTAATTTGAGCAGGGTTGAGTCAACCCTCGCAGTACCAAATTTAAAAAAAAAAAAAAAAAAGAAAGAACGACAGAAAGAAAGAAACAGGCTTTGTTTAGCCCCGAGAACACAGATGAACTGTTCATACAGTAACAAGGGGCTGACCTAAACAACGTTAGCACCGCTACTCCAATCAGACCGTTGAGCACATTTTGTGCTAGGTTGTGAATAGTTTTGTCAAAACTGCTGGAAGAAGGGTTCTGCCATCTCTCAAAGCTGCGTAGGTGAGGGTATGGGAGTGGAGGGAGGGGGCGCGCAGAGGAGAGAAAAGGGATGAGGGACATGGAGGGGTTGAGGCATGAGGAGGGGGGGGGGGGGGGGGGGGGGGGTTGATAAGAATCGGCTAATATTAACCCTGGGTCTAATGGGGGTCTGTGTGATACCCCCAAAAGCCTGGAGTCAGCAGATGCTAGGAAGGCCCTTAGTCTCCACACGCCAAATGCAATTCAATTTACAGTCATATCACCGCCTGTATCTGTCCATCCGCCGGGGAAAGGGAAAAAGAGAGAGAATGAGAGATAGAGAGAGAGAGAGTCTTTGGAGCCAGCCCTGCAGGGAGCATGTGCACACTCATTTATCTCACTCTTTCTTTGTGTAAGGTAGACATGCACACGGCCGTAGCTCTCTCCCGTCTCCTCCCTGCTTTAACAGGCGTTCGCACAGGGGCAAGGGAGGAGAAGGGGGCACCAGAAAAGGTGGAGAGGATGTAATGACGGCTTTCTTTCACGCGGTCTGAAGAGGCCCATCAGCGTGTAAATACAGGCGCTGATGAGAAGCTCTCTCTCCAGCTGATCTCCGCGTGGAGCGACGAACCGCGTGAAAGAGTGCACAACCCAGGACAAGGCTTCATTTGAAAGACTCTAATTGAACGAGAGAAAGGAGGAGAAAAAGACCGCTACGTAAGGTCTGAGGTGACCACGGGGGGTTCGGCTAGCAATCGTGGAAGAAGGGGTGGAAAAAAAAAACTCTAACCCCGTGGCGTTAGCTATTGGATACATGGATATATACTGGATTTTAATTACATGCTCAACCTCTTGACGTACAATAGTGCAATTAACCTTTGGGGTGCTGCAGGAAATTAGCTTAAAGCCTCTATAAGATCACAAAGTCAATAGAGACGTGTAATTATACTGCAAACCATTGGGTTAAACAACGTGCCTGTGTTTGTGGGTGGACACGTCGAATGGAAAGCATCCACTTGAGTTAGAGAGAGAGAGAGAGAGAGAGAGAGAGAGAGAGAGAGAAAGCGTGAGAGAGGGAGAGAGGGTGTGTGTGTGTTTGATACAGTGAGGTTGAATTTTATGATATTTTAAAGGGCTTGGTTGATTTGTGACGCAGTTAAAGTAAGTGTGTGTGTGTATGTGTCTGTGTGTGTAAACTAAAAGACACACAACAGCCCAACAGCCCGGGGCTGAGGGACAACAGTGATTATGCTCTTTAAAGTGCTTTCTGACAGGGTTTGTCTGTGCAAATATATGCAGACACTGTGCAGGCCAGTTTACTCTCTCTCTCTCTCTGCCACTGCACTGACTGTATTAACACTTGTGAAGATCCATGTTCATGATAAAGTAACACAGCTATACCTTCAGTAGAAGCAGGGTCAATGATTAAACAAAACCTCCTCCCAAATCAAAGTTCCTCCTGGTACCAAGAGCTTAATCTGACCTCTTCTGGTGCGTTTTTCTTCTCCTGTGGTAATTTTTTTTGGAACAGAATGATCAATAGTTGGAGAGTAACACTGAGGTAACTAAGTCCCCCACCGCCCCAGAATTCCTTATTCTCTCTCCTGGGGTGATCCTCCATCACATAGCTTCTTTACAGTCAGAAGAGCTGTAGCCCAAAACCAGTCTGCCATTCCATTCCCAGTCTCCCAGTCCTCCAGTCCTCCTAGTCAAAACCAGTCCACCATTCCATTCCCAGTCTCCCAGTCCTCCAGTCCTTCAGTTTCCCGGCCGTCCTAGTCAAAACCAGTCTGCCATTCCATTCCCAGTCTCCCAGTCCTCCAGTCCTCCTAGTCAAAACCAGTCTACCATTCCATTCCCAGTCTCCCAGTCCTCCAGTCCAGGCACACATGCCCTATTACTGGGGAACTTTAGAAACTCTCTCAGATAAAATCCACTGAACTTCCAACACTCTTTTTAAAATCACTAAAATGTAGCAGGACATGGCTAATGTTATAATTACAAACTCAATTTCGTTCCTCACTAGTTACTTCTGCTAGCAGACCAATTTCGATAACAGTTTCAAATTTAAATGAGGCAACAAGTTCATCTTAAGTTGCTACATTTGCAAAGTAATAAAAGATATCAATTAAGTTTTTGTGATTCTACGGGCTTTTCGCTGAAACTTTCCATACTGCAGACTGCGACTGGAGATAAGTCTCGCTGTCTTGACACGTCATATCTGTCCTGCCCGTCTTTTATCATACGGTCAATTTGATCGCTGTGACCAAATGAAGTATCTGATTAGAGTGGACACATTGTTAAGATCCCCCCCCCCCCCCCCCCCCTTGTCTCTCTCTCTCCCCCTCTCTCTTTCACACTCACACACCCAACTTCCTTTCTGACATCATTCATCCCGGTCCTGCGGACAGCGTATGCTAATCAGCGACCCCGACAGTGTAGCCACAGCGGCCTCTTCAAATGACTCCTCAATTCTGTCTTCTCCCTCTCCTGAGGAATCTGTCTCCGCTCTGATGACTTCAGTCTCACAACAGTGACACAGCAGGTTTTCACGGGAGGGGTGTCAGCACTGTCGGTCTGTGTGTGTGTGTGTTTGTGTGTGTGTGTGTGCGTGTGTATGCGTGCGTGTGCGTTCACATGGTGTTCAGATTACGTAAGTGAAGTGGCTTGGAGAGGAACGAAATAAAACCGGTCAATGACCTTGTTTTTTGGGGGGTTTTTCCCTCTTTCCACCTTTTTTAATCTCAATGATCTTCGCTTTTCTCCGAACCCCTCTCACCCCATCCCGCTGCTACACTCCTTCTGCTCTCAGACCTTCTGTTTCTCTCTCTCTCTCTTTCAACCACTTCTCCATCTTCAGAGCGCACTGGCGGTAGTCATTAGGACTTAGTGAAAGGCCAGACAGCAGGAGAGCAGGAGACTGTGTCAGAGACCAGCTCCATGGCTGTGGACCTAAAAAAAAATCCCCTCATGTCCTCCTTGCCAAGCAGTCAAAGAAAGCCAGAAATGGGAATCTCTTTCAACAGAGACAGTGTGTAGGAGTACCTTTCAGTTTTTTCACTGAGATCCTATAATGATTCTCACCCACAGGGCCACTATTGAAAGAACTGTATCCATAGCTTCCATAGCTAATATATTACCGTGTGTCACCCGGGCTGGAAGCTAAGACCGTAACCAATTAATCTGGCTTTTATATCAATGATGTCTCAGTGTATTTATATTCCAAAGCTGTGTCGCACACAAAACCGTCCACGTTAAATTATTGTAGAAGAATATGAATTTAGTGACTGAAAACAGAGCCTTGTAAATTGGTTCTTATGTAGACTTGGTGAAGATTTAAGACTGATCCATTGGTGCTAGTGAATGGAAATAAGTTTGATATGATAATCTGAGAATGGTCCATTTTTTTAATGTTTATGTAATCATTTTTGCCAAAATATATTGGCAAAAATATTCACACCGGCACTGACTGATCTTGCAACCCACACAAAGGAAACAGGAAAAAAGCACTAATCTGAAACAGAGACGTTCATATTTCTCCCTCTCTCTCTCTTTCCTCTGCTTCTCCTCAGGGTACACTCAAGCTAAGCTTTATGTATGCCTTGTTTTTGAAAACCGCTGAGTTTTTTTCCCCTTCTCTCCTTCCCCACACAAAAGCCTTTTAATAGCAGGTGAGTGTTGCCATGTGTGTAGCATGCTGAATGAGTGGAGCTGCTGACTCACACGTCCACGTCTGTCATCAGGGCCAGCTTACTGGGGAATATCTCAGACAACAGGACTCGACTGAAGGACCTGCCCAGAGACTCCAGCCTGGACTCCAGGTGCTAGAGAAAGAAAGAGAGAGAGAGACACACAGACAGACAGACAGAGAGAGTAAGAGGGAGAGACAGATGTCAATGACCACACAGCTTTGAAAAGTCTCTGCTCACCTTCACACACACACAGACCATGATGTTCTCTCTCATATACAAACATACACACATCCCAACATGACACATCCTACCTCAACACACTCATGGAGGGAGTTCTTGAGAGTGCTTGGCTTTAGTGTTGTGATACTTCACTCACGCACTTAGTCATGAGCGTTGCTAATAATGAGGCTCCCAGTCACCCCACAGACAGAGAGAGAGAGAGAGAGAGAGAGAGAGAGAGAGAGAGAGAGAGAAACACAACAACCTCCAAAAGAGATCAATGGACAGCAACAGTTCAGGAAGATAAAGGCTGTACTGACACACTCTCCAATCCCCCTTTGAAGTATGAAGCCCACTGGACCACAAATATTACCAGTGAAAATCTCTCCAGATCAGTGAGGGAGAAGAGAGGGAGAGAGAGAAAGAGAGAGAGAGAGAGAGAGAGAGAGAGAAAGAGAGAGAAAGAGAGAGAGAGGGAGCTAGGTGAATGGCTGGCTTCAAAGAACCTGGAATTCAGCCAAAAAGAAAAGTTGATTCCACACTTTCTTTCGCAGAGTCTCAAGGCGAGATTAAGGGACATCTCCTTGACCTGCGAAAGGTCACATGTATATCCTTTTTTTGTTGTTTTGTTTGTTTAAAAGTCGACCATACTAAACGAGCAGGCCGTGTATTTTTGTTTACAGACCTCGGTCGCGTGTCACTGACCATCAGTGGCAATATCAAACAGACATACCCTGTGATCGAACAAAGCCTTGCTTCTTATCGGTTTTAAATGTTAAAGAGACCAAAAAAAAATCTGTCTGGAGCTAATGCCAGTTTACAGATGCTTTCTGAGAAACAGCATTTTTTTCAAGGAGTAAAGAGAAAGTGTAGATATCCCAGGAGAATGGGATAGAGGCAGAGAGAGAGTGAGAAAGAGAGAAAGTCATAGTGTGCATTGGCTTAAAAATCTCATTTGACAGCAAAATAGGAGCTGTTGAAAAAATCTCCATATCTGCTGCTCTCCTTCTCTCTGCATACCAATTAACAGGAGATGATACACAGAGGAGAGGGTGTGTGTGCGTGCGTGTGTGTGTGTGAGAGAGAGAGAGAGAAAGAGAAAGAGCGCACGCTAGAGAGAGAAGAAAATGAAAAAAGCCAAAACAAAGTCAAACACAATACATGAGAGAAAAACAAAAATGAGCAGATCAAACGCGGCAGAGAACAAAGGGAGAAATGTGGAGCGAGGGAGAGCGGGGTGGGGCTATTGGAGGAAAGAGGACAAAGGTTGTAGTACCAGGATAGATCGATTAAGCACATTCCCAATTCAGCCAAACGCCAAAGGCTATAGGGACTCAAGTGACAGAGAGAGAGAGAGAGAGAGAGAGAGAGAGAGTGAGAGAATGCATGTGTGTGTGTGTGTGTATACAGGTGGTTGGTCGAAAAGTGATCTCAGACAGGTGAGAATATGTAGCAGGAATCTTTCAGTGATTGAACAAACAGAAAGCATTCAAACTCATCCCAATATTAATTATGCTGTAAACCATTACAAGACATCCTCCTCACCTCCAGGATTTTGGGGCTGCCCTGCCGGCCCAGTGTCCCCAGGATGAGGCCCCAGTGCTGGGCTGAACGAGCCTTCTCTATGGCCTGCCGTCTGTTGGCCCTCATGGCCTCGTGGTCGTAGTATTCCCTGGAGAAGACTTTACTGTACGGATCATACCTTTAGACATTCACAAAAAAAAAAAAAAAAAAAACAGATCAGTGTTCATTCAACTACCATCTGCTTAAGAGTCATATCAAAGTCATGGCTTGACCCCAAGAGAATAAATCATAATGCTACAGCCAATAGGAAAGGAGAACAGAAGAGAAATGATTGGTTTAAAAAGTCAGCAAAAGATCAGTGTTTTACCTGTAAGCCGGTATGTCTGGATTAGCAATCATAATGGATTCCAGGTGAAATCTTCCATCTCCAAGATAACTACACACACACACACACACACGTGTTAAATAGGAGGACATATAGAGGCTGCAGATGTCTGTAGATGTGACTGTGATATGTTTCTCTCTCTCTCTCTCCATTTAAAGGCTCCAGCCCTAATGGAGCAGCCGATCCTGGCCCCCACACACATCCTGAGACCTGACCCAGAGTCGACCCCTGATTGACTACTCCACTCAGAGACAATTACCCAAGAGGCTCTAACTGCATGGCTATGGTCTGCAGTTAGAGTTCAGCTATAGACACACACACGTGTTCTCTCTCTCCCTCACCCTCACTCAGGCACTTGCTTTCGCCTTAACACATTCTCTTTCTCTTACCCCCCCACACACACACACACACGCACGCACGCACACACAAGCGCGCGCACACACGCACAGAGATTATCCTCAGCGGAGATGACCGAGGAGAAAAGTGCCAGCGGTAAGGGGAGGGTTCACTTACAGTGGCAGACCGCTGGGCTTCCTCAGGGAGCAAAGACACAGTTAAACCTGTTAATTAGCCTTGCCTTTATGGAACAGAACAGAACAGAACATTGCGTGGGTGGGGATCCTGCTGGACCCCCACAGAGGAAAGGCTAACCAAGCCCTGCCCTGCCCCAGTCTCTCTCACTCACTCACGCGCGCGCGCACACACACACACACACCGAAGGCTGGAAGGGGAAGATTCATGCTGCGTATGGCAGCCTGGGAGAACAAAGCTATATTGCTCTGCTATATTGATGACATTGGCGCAGCACTTACTCTTGTCAATTTCAAATTAACTTTTACCACGTTAGCGATAGCCCTGCCGCTACACGGCAAATGATAGACTGTGCTGAGAAAACTATATTTTACCAGGCTTAGCTTAAATAGCCTTATATTTCTCCCATATATTGCAATGTATTTTAAAGAGACGGGTTCTTTTACACCGAAGTGCTAACGCGAGCACTAAATGCTATAAGCTGTTATGACGAATGAGTGAGGCAACCCTATAGTGCACCACTTCACGTTTGGCGGCCAACTTCTGATTAACCAAATTGATAAATTTCTTAAATGCGACAGTCGCATAAGGGCCGCTAAATAAGGAATGAGACAATTTGCCGTTCTTAAAACCAGTTTCCAAACAAGTTCTGGTCATTGAGAAGCACTTCTGTTCATTATAATAATGAGACGATCGCCCTTTTCTTTCTTTCTTTCTTTCTTTCTTCTTCTTTTTTAAAAAGCTCCGACATTACGCCGTGGCTAATGAAGTTGAAAGACATTCTTCATTTTATAACCCATACAAGAAAATTCCGGAGCAATGGCAGCTGAATACAGATAAAGGAATGTGACGATACCTCCTGTGGACCCTCTCAATTATTAAGAACAATGCCGTAGTCTGCTCTGGCGTTCACCCGATCATTAATCTAAAGTCCCTGTGCATATTATATCTACTATGAGATAGTAAGTCACAATTTTAGCTTTAATTAGCAGCTAAATGTATGGCTATAGTTCCATTTTTATCGCATTCATAATTTAGTAACTGGAGGCAAAGGTTTTTTTAATTTACCACCCTAGAAGGAGGCTATAGATTTGGAAAACTGTTATTTAATAGATGTCGTTGTGAGGGGAGAGCAGCTGTAGATTTGTAGCGGACCTGTGTTCGTATGCCGGGTGGAATGTATTTTTTTGAACACGGAGCAGGCGCTGCCGTACCAACGACTGATGAAAACGCGGACGGCTAATTCTCCGGCACGACAATCAATTCCACATCCATGCTCTCCCCTCACACACACACACATCAAAGCCACTTCATTTTGGATTAGTTAGCGACATTTACCCCACCAACACCCACCCACACACACACACACACACACACGGGAGTGCACACTCACCAGGGACTGAGCTGACGTTTTTTCTCCTAATCTAAGCATTCTAATCCCACTGGGCCTGTCCCGTAGAGCTGGGCTCAGAGTCGTCAGGCCAGAGACTCCATCCCACCATTACATGAGTACAGGCCTTAATAAGAGCATGGCTGTCATATGGCATCACACTCAAAGCCATGGACCTGACACAGCATGCAACTCAAAAGCATCTTCCGATACTTAAAAGTGCTGGCCTCTGTGTGTGTGTGTGTGTGTGCGTGTGTAGGCACAGAGTACATTTAGTCTGCACGCTTTCTAACACTATTCCCCCAGGTCATGCTAAATATCAACTGGAATAAGACCATTTATATTGTGTATGTGTGAAGGGGTGTGTGTGTGTGAGAGAGAGAGTGTGTGCGTGTGTTTGTGTGTGAGAGAAAGAGGGAGAGAGAGAGTGTATTCGCGTGTAGGTTTGTTTTGCTGGACTTCTGATGCACACACAGTCATAAAAGTCCTAACCCTTAAATGTCTCATCTCTCCTCTCATGGTCAGTCAGTCATGGCAGCTTTACCCACAGCCTCTGGCACCTTCACAATGTGGAGGACATTTGCCGCAGGAACCTGCAGCAAGTTTGTGTGTGTGTGTGTGTGTGTGTGTGTATTGCCCCTATCCATCCAAACGGTTTGAGACCAAAACTGTTTAAAGTCTGCAGGACACAAAGTCTGAATGCCCTTTTTGGTTAAGGAAAAAACATTCGCTAACCAAACACAGAAATCCTATTTGTTTTGTTGTTGTTTTTGCTTTTTTTCCTAAGCATTATTTCTGAATGAGTAACTTTACAAGTGCTCAAAAAGAACACTCTGGAACCAATGGAGACAGTGTACCTTAAAGGCTTCTCTTTTACAGTTTCCTTGGCACAGGGACCATGTTATTCCCCAGGACACTGGATGTCATGTTGTAGATCATCCTACAACTGACGCTAGTTAGGCTTTGTAACGATTTCTCTAACGGTGCGATAAACGGAGTGAAGGAGTGATACACACATGATTGCGTCGACGTGCTTCTCTAGCCGGGGTGAGGTACAGCCCAGAATCTCTCCCGGGGAGAGGGGCCGACACTGGGGCACCAGCACCTCATAATCGGGCTTCAGCGCAGAACTGGCTGCCTGGGGGTGAAAGCAGAAAGAACAGGGCAGGAGGGATCAAAAAAGAGAAAGGAAAGGAAGGACAGAAAAACATACACACATTTTTGGGAAAGATGTCGTGATTCTGAAACTTGTGGGGTTTATTTTTGAGTATTTAAGTGTGACAATACCTCTTGTTTGACGGAAAGCGGAAATTTTCTGGAACTTGTCATGAGAATGCTTTGTAGCCTTTTTTGTTAGTACGAGCTGCTTGACTTGTGTTACTACTAGACTTAAAACAATGATGAAATCTTCTCTAAAATGTGGAATGACAGTAAAAACAAAAACACAAAACAAAAAACAACCTCAAAAAAAGAAACACACAAAGAGAAAGACAGACGAGGACAAAGAGAGAATCATCCAAGATTTCGTTCACACCCACATTCTATCATTTCAAACAACACAAAAACAGACAAACCGTTGCCAAACAATTAAGGCTAGAGAGAGAATATGCTCAGCACTGGAGGCGGGAAACTAATTTGAAGTCCTTTCAGTTGGGGGAGAGGAGGGAATATCTCCTGACCTCCTGCACCCACCTTGGGTGCCCTGAACAAGCCTACACAGTATGTGAGGGGGACGAGGAAACTGTACCAAACATTAAACACAAACACATACACACACAAACACACACATAACTTCACACACACAAACAGGAACACAAACACAAACGCTCACACACATGAACACTCATACAAACACACACACACATACACACACACAGAATAAAATAATATTCCTAAATAAAGTGGGATCACTGGGTATGCGTATATCTGTGAGGTGTGAGATGGAGTTCCTGGTACAGGCACAGGGAAGGTGAGTGAGGTAGGACTGCAGGTAGAGTGGAGCATCCATGACTTACATAAGACCCCAGACTCATAGCTTCTTCCTCCTCCTACTCCTCCTCTCTTACATTGAAAATAACCTCTCCTACCTCACACACACTCCCCACACAAATCCTAACAGGTCTGACATATACCTGCATGCACACACATACACACACACACGTGCATAAACACACACATGAATTTAGCTGCCAGCGGTCTTCTAGCTGAGAGTGTATGAAATTGAAATGAGAAAGAGAGAGAAAGAGAGAGAGATAGATAGAGAGAGAAGAAGTGATGCTGAGGAGACGTGTCTGCTATGAGAAAGTAGATTTGGAGGTCAAAAGGTCACCTGCAGTGCAGCCACAAACTGGATGGTGCTGACGAGAGCGAGGGATCGGCCAGGGGGGAAGTTGAAGCGAAGTGTGTCCAGGAAGTGAGGGATGTCAATCTGAATGTCCACAAAAACATAAAGCATCTTGATCCCAGCCGTGGAGTCAATAGGGACTGCACAGAGAGAGAGAGAGTGTGTGGATGAGAGAGAGACAGAAAGAGAGAGTGTGTGTGTTTGTGTGAAGGAAGGAGAGAGACAGAAAGAGAGAATGTGTGTGTGTGTGTGTGTGTGTGTGTGAGAGAGAGAGCGAGAGAGAGAAAGAGAGAGCGAGTGTGTGTGAGAGAAGGAGAGAGTGAATGAGAGACAGAAAAAGAAAGGCAGAAAGAGGGACATTAAATAAATCAAGTTCTAATAAATCAATATTCTAATTTCATAACTTGTAGAGGTGGCAGATTTACATACATGTAAATGGAGAAAGCAAACATTACACTTAATCAATCCATACATGTCCACAATTAAAATGGGGAAAGGTGGGGAAGAAACAGGTTTCTCATTAAAAAGTAAGAGACAAATTTAAAAAAAAAAAAACCTTTATGTACTTGAAACTATATCATACATACTCAACAAGAACCCACAATTATTACAGAAAGACTGAACACAGACACAAAATTACTTTTAATCCTATTCATTTCACAGGCCATTGAAGATGCAGTAGAGCTGACTGTGCAAGAGAGAGGGAGTGAGGGAGAGAGGGGGGAGAGAGAGGGAGAGAGAGAGGGGGAGAGAGAGATAGAGAGAGAGGATGGGTGTGTAGTTCTTTCTCTTTTGTCATTTAGAGTTGATCATCATAATTACAGTTTTCTCACATTACTCATGTCTTCAAGAAGTCTAACACAATGGCCATTTTGCTGCTGCTTTAAAAACAGGGAGATTTGATAGTTACAGACCTGTCTACGTGTGGTGAACCATTTGACTGGCAGAAGTATGGTGAAAAAAGAAAAAGAAAGGAGATGACAAAAGAGGGTAAGAGAAAGGGACAGGAAGAGAAACAGGAAAAGAGAGACAGAGAGAGAGAGAGAGGATATACCACTGCTGGTAATTCGGGAATTCTATGGAAAGAAAATATATATATACATAAGGAAGGAAAGGGGAGAAAGAGGCAGAAGACATAGGAGAGGGATAAAGGAAAAGTCGCACTGTCAATTAGCTGGTAAAGACAGTGATAAATGGAGAAGGAGATGAGGAGAGAAGGATGTAGAAAGAGGGAGGAACTGAAAGGAGACTTTGAAGACATAGCGTTAAAAAACTGCACAATGTTGAGGAGCAAAAAAAAAAAAGATTACAGAGCAGGAGAGGTGTGTGTGTCTGTGTGTCTATATCTTCACACTGGATCAGAGAGAACAAGCTGCTACCATTTGCTTACAGCTGCCAAGAAACAAAAGCAAAAAAAGGGAGGGGGGGAGAACCCCTGAAGTGGAATCGATCCACTCTCTCATCCAATTAGCACAGCAGTCCGAGAGCACTTAGTCAGTGCAATTACAGACACTGTCAATGGACAGCACACATTCATTCTTTCTCTCTCTCTCTCTGACACATACGAGCACACATACGCACACACAGGCACATACACAGTTACAACTCCAAGTGATGTTACTCAGTGTGGAACCTCATAAAGTCAGTGAAAATGAAAGATGACAGGAGGTGATAGGTGGGAAAAAAGAGAACTGATGGGGGTGGGGGGGCATATAGATAGACAGACAGAGAGAGAGAGAGAGAGAGAGAGAGAACATGTCTCGGTATGTCATTCAGAGAGGAGTCTCTTTAATCTCACCCAGGTGCCTGACGCGCCTATTTTTGTTGCTTATCATACGTCATTTCCACAACATCTTATAGTACATTGTCCTGTCAGTCATGTTTATCTGCAATATGCTTTCACAGCATTACACAGAGAGCCACTACCATGGCGAACAACCAATAATTCTCTCAGATATGGCCCTCATATCTGCTTTTCAACATGTCACACTGTCTTAATGTCTGTTTAAACATCATTATCTCTCTTTCAGTTTTACTATAACTGTAGATAAACCATCTTAACAGGAAGACAAAAGTAACAGCACATCATATTTGCGTTTTTCATGTCTCCTTAAAGCACTTTCTGACAGTAACATTTAAACAGAAGTAAATTCATATGGACATAGGAAATAAGATGAAAAGAGGCAACGTTACACAAATATAATTACACAAACATTTAACAATTTTTTTAGAAAAAAAAGTCAAAGGCAAACAAAAAGTCTCATTAATATAAGACCAAGGACATCACAAACAAAAAGCTAATATGAAATGTCTTTCACAGAAAACAGAAAAAAACTGACTGTACTTCTTTAATAGTGATGAAGCCGTGCGTTCCAAGGACTGGATCTACTACCTTTAGAGGCTGAGACTATTAGGACATGCCTCTCCAGAGTTCTAGCAACTCAGAAATATATTTCGAGGGAAGATGATTTCAAATCTTTAAAAGAACTCTTTGCTGTTGAATTTTGAACTAGCAGGACATAAAATAGAGCTCATACAGGAAACAGAAAGTTACAATAGTTGAAGTGAGTCACAGTGAAATTAAAAAAAAAAAAAGACCTAATCTTTGCTATCCATTTTTCAAGTGGTGGAAACACGATTAAACAGCTCTATCTAAAAGCAAAAATGACCTAAAGGTTTCAAGAGAAAGGTTTAACAGTATATCTGAGAGAACCAAGTTTAGAAGAGATGAGCTCAGGCTAGTGCTAAGGACTGACAATTAAAACTTCACTCTTATCATTGTTCAAGTACAGAAAAGTTTTGGGCCGTCCGACAATTTTCCACTGAGGCAGTTATGAGGAGTTGCTAGCCTGCCCCATACGCTAACTTTGCTTGACAAGTGTGTCAGCTGCAAGGAAATGAAAGAAAATATTGTTTTGTGTGATATAGCCAGAGGTAGAAAATAAATGAATACAAACAAAACCGGACCCAAAATAGACCCCTGAGGGACACCAGATATAATGGGGGCAGGGGAGGACAGAACCTCATCAAAGCAAAATGAGAACTATCTAGAGATAGGACTGAAACCAGTTAGAGGCGCTGCTCCCTAATACCCACCCAGTCACTAAGGCAGCCAGTAGTTATAGAATGATTTACAGTTTTAAAAAGCAGCTCGAAGATCTAAAAGAACTGAGACAGAGCAAGCACCTGGTTTTGCATTTAAAGGAGCTGGTTAGTTACTGACAGTAAAGCAGTACCTTTGCCACTTCCTTAGCGAAAACCTGACAGAAATTTCACAAACAGGTTATTTGTATTCATGAAAGCCACTGAGCACTTTGACATTACTTTCTCAAGAAACATTAATAGAAATGGCAATTTGGAGATTGACCAAAAACTATTAAAGGTGACAGGGTCAAGATCAGGTTTCTTCAAAACAGGATCAACCGAAGCACCTCTGGAATACTAAGGAACAGAGGTATTCTCTGGAGAGCCATTAATGATGGCGAGTGTATCAGGGTTGACAGTTTCAGTCACCTCCGTAAGTAATCTGGAGAGAAGAGTATCTGTACTGTCGCTAGAAGTCCTCATGCGTGTCTCTGTATCCAGAGGATCTACAGTGGATCCAAGCTTAAAGGAAAAAAAGGCTAAACTCACCCATCACACACTAAATAAGATTTTCACCCAGTCTAGGTGAAGACATCTCAGCTTACTTAACAGATAAAGACATGGACTTGCCACAAAAGTCCTGAAGAATCCTGAATTCATCTGCATTTGGAAGAGGTTCTGACAATAATGTCAACAGCATTAAAAAATGCATTCTCTGATCGGGCAAATTTCCAGAAATGTACTTTGAAAAGTAGTGTGTTTTTGCCTCTTTTACTGCTCTATTAAATTGAAGCATGAGATCCATCAAGAGACTGTAATGAATGTTTAATTTGGAAACTCTCCATTTCTGTTCCGCCTTTCTCCACTCCCTTTTTAAGGAACATATAATCTCTGATCGAATCAGTGTCCTGCGGAGACTCTTTCATCTTGTTTTTATAGGAGCGAGTCTGTCCAGCTTGGACAGGCATAATTCATTTAAGTTTTTCATCAAGTTGTCAGTCTACTATCTGGACAGTCACTGCTTAGTCACCCAAAAAGACTGATGGAATTTCTACAAGCATACATCAGTTCACAAAAAAAAAAGAAAAAGAGCAAACAGTATATTTCTGTGCCTGACGGCTAGACAAATCCATAAATCACATATTATACTCAAGTGATCAGAAACAATATGTTTTGTAACTACCTTGTTCAAATTTAAGCCAAAAAGACAGAAAAGATCAAGAGAAAGTCAAGAAAATGAGTGGGACCAGCAACACATGGTACAATATTGTTAAAAATGAACGGATGCTAGTACAGACAACTGCCAAGCTGCAATTTTTTCCTTTCGAAAGGCCTGTCATTTTTATTAAGAGTCACGACTAAAAAAAGGACACAGGTCTAGATAAAACAGAGGTCGGCTTGAAAACATGAAGTGTGCCAACTAAGGCCTCAGATTTTAAACCCTCAGATTTTTGAATTTGGCTAAGGTAGTGTCAGTGTCTTCCACCAAATTTGGTGCCCCTGGTCTGGGCATGTAGGGAGAGGAGCACGTAGGTTGGAGGGAAAGGTCAAAAACAATCTCTGGTGCTTCCTTTTTCCTGTGTTCTCCACAGGACCTAGTGCTAAAGCGAAGAGGTTTGTAAAATGTTCCATTCCAGCTTGGCCCTATAAAAAAAAACGTGATACAAATGGTTCTTGAATTCAAAGCGCTCGGAAGGAGCCATAATAATACATTTCAGTTTATAATCGAGTCTACTGCAAAAAGTCTTCCCCTGGAACAGTCGTAAAATGTTCCAGGGGACTCACATTTTTCACTGTTTTTTGCTGATGGCTTTTCTTGTCGGAGTTTCTAAAGAGTTGATGTATGTTACAAAGGACCGCGGTTCGCCCCTTGGGGAGTTTTACTGTTAAGTCGTGGTAAAATAAATGACCGAAAGAAAATAAATTACAAAAACAAGTTCAATAGATCATAAAATAAATGTTTAAAACTGTTTAAATCCACTAACAGACATAAATATAACAATGAAAAAGCACTATAACAGAATCGAATGGTACAAACGGAGAAAACGAGCATCTGTCACCACAAATGTGAGTCTGTCACCTGATAATGGGCTTGCTTAGGTTGGATTTTCAACTAACCTCTGTGAAACGGCTGGTTGTATTGTGCTGCACAGCTCCTTAGATCATTTAACAACATGACAACAGACCCATGTGACAGTCAGTTATGATGTGGAGTGTTACCTTGTAAAGTTTTGCACCGGTTTGAACTGAGCCCCCAGAACCAAGAATGCTTGTTAGCCGAAGTCTGGAGTAAGTTTAGTTCCAGAAAACCGTATTTTGTCATTTGCTTGAGTCTTTGCTCCATTAGCATTAAGCTATATGTTAAATGTTACAAGAGTTACTGTTACATATGAATGTGCAGACTTACATAGATACGCCATGAATTGCATATGTGAACTAAAATACATTATTTACAGATTACATAAATACATTAAAATATATTATTCACATACACACATATACATGTGGAAGTCAATTCATTAATCAGTCAGTGAATGTTAAACGGTGCATTTGTGTGTGTGTGTGTGTGTGTGTTGGCAGGAAAAGGAGCTGCCAGAAGGCACTGCTCTCTTGCATTAACATTCTCTTGGTCAGTTCTGGTATTTGGGTGAGGTGAGGTTGTTCTGCCAAGGAAAATATCGGAATTATCGATTTAACATTTCCTCTCTGTGTGTGTTGCAGAACAGAAGGACAATATGTATGTGTGTGTGTGCGTGCGGGCGTGCATGTGTGTGAGTGGTGGGGGTGGGATTGTCTCCAAATCCAGCTAAGGCTTATCAAAGCGTGACCTTAACGCATGTTCTCCAGTTGATCTTGTGAGAAAATGTGCCACTATACCTGCTAAAGGTTGGCTGACCCCTCCCCCCACCCCAACTTGCCTGGCCCTCAATGGTCCGCACACTGAGCTACTGGACAGCTCAGCCACACACTCAATGCAGAGAAATTTACAGTCTGCAGACTCCAGTCCTTCACCAGGCTCCACTGCCCCATGGTTTGAGTTTTCTCTGACTGCCTTAAGGGCCTTACATGGAAGGGACTTCATTCAGTAATGAGTTTGACTTGAATGAACTCAGAGATGGAGAGCGAGAAGGGTAGGTGACAGATAAATGTGTCATATTTTATCTTAGTCTTAACAAACAGATTATGTTTGTTGCAAGCAGTAAAAGTAAGCTTCTATGATGTGTGACGGTTTAAGAACTGGCATGTATGAAAACAGACAGCGTTTGAGTACATGTGGGGAAGCTGTCCAAACATCTGTGTGTGACTGCGAGTGTGTATTGCCGGTCATTATTAAGCATTTGTGTTAATTATGGTAATTATCAGCTAGCTTGGGTGCAAATAGAGTGTATGTGTGTGTGTGTGAGTGTACATTGGTCATGACTAAGCATTTGTGTTAATTACAGTAATTGTTAATTACTTTGTGTAGGAACATGTCACACACGTGTGTGTGTGTGTGTGTGTGCAAGAGAGAGAGAGAGAGAGAGAAAGAGAGAGAGAGACTCACTGAGGCAGCTGTGTCCATAGTGGACCATGAAGTCCGCTCCCAAGGCTCTGGCAGTGAAATCGTCCACACAGCAGGCCCCGTACGTAACGTCTCCCATGACGAGTGTGTCAGCCTCCGTGAACCTGCCGAAACACGCATACACACACACAGCCTGCTTAATCAATAAAACAACACCTCTCTTCCCAGCTACTGTCTGAACGTCAATACATAACACCTATATTACACTCACACACACACACACACACACCACACCCACTCACGCACGCGCACACACACACAGACGCCCGCACACACAAACAGACTCTGATCACTTCTGTGATAAAACACACACTGTCTTTCCAGCCCAACAGAAGCCCACTCTTCCTGATAAACCAAATCATAGCACAGCCTAAAGGTAGAGGGATGCTAACGCTACAGCCGTTAACTCCACAGTCATTAGATCAGATCTCAGTGACTCTTCACAGGCCGAGACAGAGCTAAGCTGTTGATGGAGAGAAGACAGTACATTTACTGACCCCAAAAGGCAAGCATAGGACTGGAAGTGTCATAGTTTTCAACAGTACTTACAAAGAAGAGTGGCTAAAAACAGCAGCCAAAGTTTTCCCTCAGAGCTACAAAAAAAAGTGTAGCTAAAGGCAAACTGCCTTTATCTCAGTTGAGTAACAAAACTGAAGCTTTCTGTGAACTACAAGACATTTGGGAGACTCCACAAGACATTCAGAGAGGATTCTAAAAAACCCAAACACATCAAAAACTAAATTCAAGACAGCATTCAAATCATTTACATGTTGCTAGTAGAAGCATCGTTTGATGCTTGACAGATACTTAATGGTATTACAACCCTCAGACCGTTATTGGAGCTAAATTCTCACTCCAAAGGCTAAGGAACATAAAGACAGAAACATTTCTGTCATGAGTGCAGATACTGCATAGCACTTCCAGACATATGACTTAGAGTGGGCTCATTGAACATTCCTCGGTAGATGTGTGTATATATATGTATGTGTGTGTGTGTGTGTGTGTGTTTGTTTGATCACGCAGGGGCCCTTAGCTATTAACACTTTAAACTGAGGACGCTGAGATGAAGGACCCTGGTAGCCAAACGACAGTGAGGTGTAAACACAGGCGGTGAGTAAAAAAGGAGAGAATGTGTGAGATCCATCAGAGTGAGGAGCTGTAGGGCGGTTTGTTGTCTGTCTGAGACCCGATGCATTGAGGACACGTTTTATTAATAGAACACACACACACACGCACACGCACATACACAGATAGCTGTTTTGCACCTCCATCTGACACGTCTGGCCAATAACTCAACAACGTTCTACACACACAGACACCCCATTTGGCTGCACGCTTACACACACCTTTGTCTCTCTCTCTCTGGTTAGGTCATGTCCCCTGCACTGTGTACACCATTGTCTCATTTCTCCACTCTTCTTGCTCAATGCTCTAGTTCTCTCTCTCACTCTCTCTCTCCTTAGCCTTGTGTCCTTCTCTGTGTGCCCTCCTCTGACTCTGCCCTCTCTTCCTGTCTCTATCTGGCTGTACCACACCTTCTTTATCTACAATATTCTCATAATCTTCCTGTCTGTACAATGCTCTCTCTTTCTCTCTCTCAGCAGATCTCTCTGCCTGTTTCTGCCATTCTTTCTCTCTCTATATTAATCTACCAGCCTTTGACATGTTCACTCTAGTTGTTTGTCTGCTACTGCCCTGTTCTCTCTGTCTGTCTCTCTCTCTTCAGGGTCATTCATTCTCTCTGTGCCAATCTCACTGCTCTTTTCTTTTTTCTCCCTCCACTTGTCTCTCTGTTTTAACGCTGCCCTTTTCTTTCTGTCTGCCATCTCTCTCTCTCCCTCTGAGCTATGCAACTGTTCAGCTAGACATTTTTCTGCATATGCTATTGGCATTCTTATGAAAATATAATGCCCCCCCGACCCGTCCGTAGTTATTCTCCTGTGAAATACGTGGCAGCCCAGCTGAGCCTCGTACCGTTGAAGGAGACAGATGAGAACTCATCTGGTAAATAAATATTTGCTTTGGTAGATTTGATTCGCTTATCCTTGCTCTCACCAACGTCCTACTTCTTCTGTAAGTTTGCTCTGTGTGTGTGTGTGTGTGTGTCTGACACCGGGGAGATCGTCTTAAAAGACTCAATGCCGTTAAGCATGACCGTTACACAATCGATTGAGGTAATACTGAGAGATGCTCGAGGAGACATTAGCTCTAGCAATACTGAGGACGAGCAACGACCACATTTGCGCAGTGTCTGCAAATAAATAAATAAATAAATAAAACTACACAGTGATTGCTATGTCTAATCCCTAAAATAACGTGAACGTTCTTCGTATTTTACTCAAAATATCCGATTAACGATTCACGGTCCAAGTAGCCTAGCGAACTATATTAGCATTAGTCTAAAAGTCAGATTAATCTGGTTCGTAAGAGATAGGGCTGGGTACCTGGGACCGGTGGTGTAATTACAGCTAAGAGTGCGACTTAATCCGTTCAACTCCCCGCAGGTCTACAGCCTCAGAGCATATGAGAGTTCATCTCGTGTTTACAGTAAGGGGAGCCTCTGGCTTCGCTCCGCTAAGCGTTGGGCCCAAATACACTCACTCTCTTTCTCTCTCTAACTCTCTCTCTCTCATTCTCTCTTCCTCTGTCTCTCTCGTTATCTGGCTCCTCGGCGGAAACATCAGAGACGAAATGTCATTAAGATGCGATTAAGATGGTGAAAAAGCCTGTGATCTCAATAGCAGCGCACGTTAATTAGTATTTCTTTAGCAGCCAGCTCGAGCGCCAAACACGACGACTGTGCTCACATGCACAGGCACGCCATGCATGATTTTGGGAGAGACGCTTACAAACGCTATCCTGTGAGTATGGTGCTCACTCCATGCTCCGTGTGCCGTGCACGCACAAACGGTGTGCAGTGCTGCACCGGAGCTGCAGTGGCCACTGAGTTAGATCTATCACCGTTCGTCAACATGATCTTTTTTCACGTGCAGGATGGGGCTGAGTTCTCTGTCACAGTCTCAGCGCGTGACTTCGGGCTGTTGTGTGTACGTGTCTGTTTGTGTGTGCGAGAAAGAGAGAGAGGGAGAGAAACCGCATACATTTCAAGCTGTTTCCTTCGTCTCACAGAGATGAAATCTTTGCTTGCGTTTGACAGGGGTTTTCATCAAAGCGCAGCATGGGAGATGAGGGCTCAAAGCCTCCAGTGTTTGTGAACGCATCAGAGAAACCAAAATTGACGGACTGCAGGTATTCAATCACAGCAGCTTTGTACCAAATCGTGTAACAGGTCCTACACCACGTTGAGTTAAAACTGACGTTAATGTGGCAGTTAACGCAAACACAATTGTCATTCCTGATATCTTGAAAGTGTGCTGATTGGGGAAATGAAGCGCAAATTTTATGCATAACTCCATCAAAATATCAAAACTTCATACATCGCAATGTAATGTAACGTAACGTAAAATATAATGTAATCAGTTTAGTTATCGAAAAAATTGAACACTAGAAATCATTTTATCTAGGTCCAGTGTAACAGACTATAGCGCGCACACACACACACACACACACACACACACAGACTGAGGAAGGTACACACTATGTCAGTTTGACAGTCAGAGCTGAGGACACTGGGCCTTGGGCAATTCAACATTGTGCTCTCTACTGTGTCTCAATAAAATATATATATATATGTGTGTGTGTGTGTTTCACAGCACAACTGTCTCTGTGCTCAGTTAACTCAAAGACTAATATTAGATCGGTGACAAGAGCCTCCAGTCAGAGACATGTCCCCCTGTACCCAGCCTCTCTGGCTTTCCCACTTCTGTCAAACCCTTAAACCCTCCAAACCACTTAAAAATAGCAAAGCCCACGTTAACAGGAGGAGAAAATCAGGTTAGACCTTTCTCTCTGTTTTGAGCAACGTATCAAAAACAACAACACATTAGCCTTCCATAAAGCAACACATAAAGTCTTAAGTCTCGGAATATCAGCCGTTTAGTTGTAATAAAAGTCTATTGCTGTCAAGGTGATTTATGAAAGGCAAAAATATTCTAATCTCCCAGCTGTGCACCAGCACGTACTGATGTCTCATTGAAACTGTGAATGTGTGTGTGAGTGTGTCTGTGTCTGTGCGTGTGCCTGTGTGAAAGAGACACACATTTAGAGAGCACTCCTATTCTGGTGAAAAATCCAACAGAAGCCTATTTCAGCTCAGGCTTTTTTACTTCTCCTAAGACCAGTCGTAGCCCCCACAGGGAGATTTCTACTGCCATGTCTGGTCCAATCACCCCAATGTTTACCAAACCTCATTAATCAGGGGATCGGGGGCGCTATCAGGAAACAACTACCGAAGACTCCTGTGTCCCACGGCCCTCCCTTACGAATCTATCCCACCACAAAACTCACATTGTGGGTTTGGAGGTTATTTGGAGGTGTTGCAATTGTGCAAGACTTCTCTAATGAGCACTACCTGAAGCAGAGGGCTAATAAGAAACAAGACTTTCTTTCTTTCTTTTTTTTTTCAGAGGGGTGAGTGTGTGAATTTAACAATAGCCAGGCTCACACTGACCTGATGGAAGAACCACAGGTGCTGAGACAGACCAACATAATGACTTTTTTTTTTTTTAAATCATATGGAACTGGATCCCGGTTGGTTCTGTGATGTGTGGTTACTGCAACGTGATTCTAACTAGTTCTATAGCTTGCAGAAGCCATCACAACATTCCAGTTTATTATCGTATTATAAGTATTTTAAAAGATAGCAACCTGTGTTTTCGGTTGTTCAAATCCCTGTCAACACACACACACACATGCACACACCAGGCTCACTAAACTCCATGCATCACTCACGGCACACACCAAATCAAGTTAGAGGTGTGAAATATTTAGCCTGTGCACCTGCTGATGGATCATATTTCATTTCATTCCATTTCAGTTGCAAGGCTGCCATCCGTCCTGTGGCTCTGAGACAGGCCCCTGCCGGGGAACCGGAGAGAGAGAGAAAATATTGCCAGCGAGGAAGAGGCACTTCCCTGGATATCAGGGCAAACTCCGCAAAGAGAAATCCTCATTATTTCCTCTTTAAGGGAATTGAGTTAAAGGAGAGAGCAAGAGAGACAGAGGGAGAGAGAGTGAGTGAGTGAGTGAGAGGGAGAGAGAAGGGGAAAAGAGAGGAAAGATGGATCAGAGCAAAATGAAAGTCTGTGAAGAGAGCATCAGAAATGGCGATGATGGGGAGATGAAACAAGGAATGGAAACGAGAGAGAGATGTGTCGGAAAAAAGGGCAAAAAAAGAAGGACTGAACGACAGAAAGAGAGAGAGGGGTGAAGAGAGAAATAGAATTCTAGAGTAAGAGACAAGTCCTGATAGCAGCGCTGTGTGTGTGTCTGTGTGTGTGTGTGGTATGTGTGTATTGAGTAGATGAGCTGGTCCCTCTAGGGTTTGAAAAAAATAACAAATCTGATATCTGTAATCTGCTTTGCACACAGAGAACAGAGAAAATACCCTGACAAAATACTTTGCGACTCCAAAAAAAAAAAAAAAAAAAAAAACCACCAAAAAAAGAAGAGGAGCACAATGTTAGAGGATTAAAAAGCTCTCAACTTCCTTGTTTCTCTTTCACACCATCTCCCATTTTCTCTCATCCCAGAGTCTTAAACATTCTCATGTCTGTGTCTCTCACAACAGAAGATGAGGGAACAGAAGAAAAGAGAAAAAAAAACAAAAAACAAGCATATGGAAATGAAATTGTAAACTCTGCTGTCACTGAACGCGTGATAGCGATAAGTCAGGTAAACACGGCCGTGTGCGAGGACCATGGCGTGATTGTGGGACAGATGTTTTCTCTAATACCATTAGATAATCCCTAAACTCCCTCCAGAACCAGATCATTACCGTTGGTTCGGCTTTGGTGAGTCTTGTCTGTTTGCCCTTGCATGTGGTCAGCCTCCGGTGGCTACAGCTACTATGTAAATCTCTGCCTTTACTCCGCTCTTTTTTCCCCCCAGAGTGGGAGATGCAGTTCTGAAGAAAAAAAAAAAAAGGGGGGGGGGGGGGGGGGGGGAAGAGAAAAAGAAAACCGAACCTGCTGCGGTCAGAGAGATTCGTATGTTGATGTGACATACGCGGAGGAGCTCAGGGCGGTCGTGGACCCGTCGTCACGACAAAGTAGTGGTGACGTTATTTTTCTTTTTACTTTGTATAGTTAGGGTTTTAACTCTGCTCAAACTTAAGTGGCGAAGAGGCAGTGGTACAGATATGGGGCCACGGACCTGTTGGATTCTACAAAGGTTTGTGTCAAACAAATAGGGCAAATGGGGTCGTGAGTTAAAGACCCCGGATTTAACCCCCCCCCCCCCAAGTGGAGCTGGATAGAGTCTCTGGTCCGTGTCGGTAACCCTCTCACTGCCCTGATTCTGTCAACAGGAACGAGGCCCCTGACAGAAATCGGTTAGCTCCAAAGTAATTCAGTGACAGTCAGGCCTAAGTAATGTAATGGAAGTGTGCTTCCCTTCAACATGAAAAATCATAAAGACACCTTAAAGGCTAAACACATAACACATCTTCCAGAGCTGTTTAAATACATACTTTCAAAAGTCCACTCACTGTCTCCGCCTCCTTCTATGTTGGCTTTCTCTCTCAAATCTATCGTTTCCTCTCTGTTCTTGTCCGTCTTCTTTATCACACAAATCTCCTCATCTTTTTATACAGACTTACTCCATTTTGCTCATTCCTTCACCTTGAATGGCTTTCATGCTTTTTCTAATTTGTCACTCCTTCAGTCAAACATCATTGTCTTAGCCACATCCAAATACCTAAGTCTTATCTCAGACCATATCAACAGATCTGTTATCCAAATGTACACTTTTGTTTTCCCTCTTTTTTTTCTTTCACTACCTTGTGCTAATGCTTGACACAAACGAAGGTCGTCCACTCCTCTAACTGCATCTTTTTTACTCTGTTTTGAAAGCACAATAATTAACCCACAGAGGATAGTTTCACTGAAAGAATGCTTGTGATTAGCTCTCACATCTTCTCAAATCCAGAAAATCGTCCACTTGAACCAGGGGGCTTTCCATTCAACTTGCTTAAAAGGATATCCTCACCGGCTTGTTGTGATGTAAACAACATGTGTTTGTACATTTCTCTCTTTCATACTGAACAAGTCTCAAACTGTGCGTGGAACAATGCTCCTAAATGGAGTGGAGGGAGGGAGTGGTGTAATTTTAAAAATGTTTTTCATTGACCAGAAAACTCACCCGGGCACCAAACCTTTCGCCTCTGAAAACATCTTGGTCCACAGTTTAAAAGGAAGACATCTTAAAGTTCATCAGACAAATTTATCAGGAGACGACGAAGTTTCCTTCTTTCATATCAGATTAAGTGAGAAATTGTATGCATGTCCATGATGTACCCCATGTTCCTCTGTAACCATTCACGTCAAGGTTTATTAGTAGGTATTCAATGGATTGGACCCTTTCAAGCCACTTCAGTGAGAGTCAGGGTAAGAGATAAAGAACCCAAGTGTTTTTGAATGTTACCTTGACAACCCTACCTTACAAGAATTGATACTTTCAAATGATACCAGCTAACTTAAATTCAAGATATGTAAACCAGGTCTGTGTTTTGAATGATGCTGTTGGGAGTATGTAGTTTAATCAAAGCAGAGTTGTTTAAACAGCAGAGAGTTAAAGATCACTGGGACTGAAATCCCAGAAGCCTTTTCTCGTAAGGTGACAGCACACCAGAATGCACCAGCATCAAAATGCTTCTTAGATATGTAAGGTCTGAACAAGGAAGACATAAGTCTCCAACTGTCCCAGTGATACGGTGATGGAATCAGTCGGGGCTTTGTTTTTGTTCGTTTTTTTTTGTTTTTGTTATATTTGGAATGAAATAAGACAATGTAAAGTTTAGAAATGAAGAGTTTTGTCTGAGGCCATGTTCACCAAGAAAGGAAACATGAGGAAAAAAACAAAATAATGCAAATGATGATATTACAATATGTATATATGATAATATATACACATGTCATATCTATCACGATAAGGGTGGAAAGTTTCTGAATAGAAAGTACCTCTCCGTCTGCGTGAAAGTGATGAACAGAACCTGACTATATTTCATGTGACTGAGTGACCGTGGAAACTTCCGTTAGAACAAAAATACAATTTTTCATTATTAGCTACTAAGCCCTTCTCACCTGAAACGGGCCGGTCTGCACATCAGCAACCTTGAGGGAAAGACACGGAGCCTGGGCTATGCCTCCCTCCCGATTCCCCCCCCCCTTTTTTTTTTCTTATCGCACAAACACACAGTTCTGCAGAGGAGTGAATATGTCCGTTTTACGATCTCATAAATAATCGATATGGACTGGGAGGCTGCCGGCTTTGCTGGAGAGCTGGACTCTCTGTGTAATTAGCTGGTTCTCATGAATTGTCTTTCTAACGATAACAGTAATATTTCACTTTACAAGTAAACATTAAGCCCCATAATGGAGAGAGAGAGAAAAAGAGAGAGAGAGAAAGAAAGAGAGTTAGGGCTGAAAGAGAAGCAAGACGCGGTTTACCAGACTCTACTGAGACTGGAATAATAACTGAACTGACCAATGGTCAGTATTCAGCACGAATTCCTGAAACATTCTATATGTCTTCAAGGTCTTGACCTTGAGAGACGTTTAGGAACAGAGTGTTCTAGAACATTCCATAAGCATCAGCATCATCCCTGGCTGCAATGATGAGTTTAAACGCGTCGTCTTGAATGCAATTCCTGTTTAAACTGTTTTTTCTCTTTTTTTTCCTACTCCCCTCCGCTGTTGCTTTTCATTGATTGTTTTTTATTTAGACACCTGTTTGCTGCCAAAACAATAGGGGAACAGACTGCACATCTGTTTTTTGACAAAGTTTTACCTGCAAAGTGTAAACACCACAGACATTGTTAGGGGAACCCCCCCCCCCCCCCCCCCCCCAATTTTGTCTATATTAAGCAAATTCCCATTGTGGTTATGAAACACCTGGAGATTGTGGTAAACTGGGAGTGACAAAGGTAAAGTTAACGGACTGAGCAAAGTTATGAGTTGGTTTTTTTTTTCTCTTTTTTACACACCTCCTGTTTTCGGCCCTGCTGTTGACGTGTGAGTCTTGCAGTTGATCTTAAAATAGCTCTGACACTTTATCACCCTGAGGGACAGGACCGCATCATCTCCGTCCTGCCGAAACACCTCTCTCTCAGGACGTGGCACAGTAGCTAGCTCTTCTGAATCGGACCTGCTGTCCGATTCATTCCCACCGTCTCTCTGAATGGACCTTATAGTAATAGAATCACAGTTATCTGCTGACGTGACTGGGGTCGCTAGGGTGGCCTCTCACTTATTAAAAGTTGAGATAAGAGTTTGAGGGAACGTGCGACATCCTTTATGATGTGAAAGGGATGTTAGCACACGTGAAAACGAACAAAAGCAACCGGGGATTAACGTGAGACAGAAATACTGCGGCCAGTCAAGGGTCATATAATTGGTCTGGGACACTTGAGAAATTTATGCAGAAATTCAGGGTTTTGGTAAGTTGAGTGAGAAAAAAAAAAAAAGATTGCAGTATTCATACGACTGATTTCAGTATGCGCCCCTCGCACGTCAGCTATTTCTCTGACGATTGGGTTGGAACAGCAGATGCTGTGACTTGGTGGGCTGGTTCTGGTCCCGTCACCACACGCACGCATGCACACGCACACACACGCACACACACACACACACAGAGCATCACTCCGGGCACGTAGATAGCTGAGGAAGAGCTAATTAGTCAGACAGCAGCACACAGTGCTCCCAGAAGCTGTAGGTTTGTGTTTCTCTCTTTCTGCCCAGTGTGAGATTCTTATGTAAGAACTGAGGACAGACGGCTGAGACACACACAAACACACACACATACAGAGACACACAGACATCTGCACCCCGGCTCCTGCTACCTACAGCTCAGCTGTGAGAATGTGAGTAGAGAGGAGATGCGTGAGCCCCAAAGAGAAGTTTCCACGGTGACCGGGCTGACATTTACCCCAGGGGTCCGTGGGCCGGCGCCGGCACCAGCACCGATGATTCAAAAAACCTGGCCACTATAACAGAAGGCTTCGCACAGAGGCAACAAAGCTCTTACTTGGACTTGGCTGTATCTGAGCGAGATTATGTGGGCATGTGCACAGGGCACAGGGCAGTGATGGTGCGGATAAACACACAGGACCGCATACCTGTCCTTCACCTGATGCCCCTTTCTGTTATTATGGTTACTGAACCACTGCACAGGTAGCCTTGCCCCAAAGGTTTCATACACACAAAAAACAACAGTAATTATCTCCTTCTCATTAGTGATAGAAACCACGTTAGAAAAAAAAGTGTTTCCTCAGACATTAAAAAATCAGAGCAAAATGCAGATCAAAGCTTTTGAACACATGCCATTTTCAACAGGATGGTGAAAAATACAGTCGGCTATTTCCATTTAGTGGCATGAAACTGAATATGGTCCATGTTTTAGCCTTTTTTCTTTAACTGCAGTTATATAAAATTGCAATCTGCAGCTGCAGGTGATATAAAATTGACAAGATTTGTATGTTTGATGCAGGTTTTTTTCATGGAGACTGCATTTCTTTCCTCTAGGAGAAATGAGTGTCACTGAGAATGTTTCCCTGCTCTCTCTGTCCTCATAGGGTTTTAAACTAGGGGACTGACTTTAAGAGGTTTGCCCCATTAGCAGGTAAACATTGAATGAAGTTCATACAAGTATTGTTGGCTGTGGTAAAACAGCTGTCACTGCATTAGAGCCATGGAGACATATGGCGGCTTGTCAAAACCAGTATCACTGCATTCTCTGTTAACAGGAGAAAAACCAGTGTCACTGCATTCTTTGTTAACAGGAAAAAAACCAGTGTAACTGCATTCTCTGTTAACAGGAGAAAAAACAGTATCACTGTATTCTCTGTTAATAGGAGAAAAACCAGTGTCACTGCATTCTCTGTTAACAGGAGAAAAAACAGTATCACTGCATTCTCTGTTAACAGGAGAAAAACCAGTGTCACTGCATTCTCTGTTAACAGGAGAAAAACCAGTGTCACTGCATTCTCTGTTAACAGGAGAAAAACCAGTGTCACTGCATTCTCTGTTAACAGGAGAAAAACAAGTGTCACTGCATTCTCTGTTAACAGGAGAAAAAACAGTATCACTGCATTCTCTGTTAACAGGAGAAAAAACAGTATCACTGCATTCTCTGTTAACAGGAGAAAAACCAGGATGTGTAACAGGCTTGAAACTAATAATTTAACGCCATTCTTCAAAATTATACAAAAAATGACTAGAAGACAAATTGATGAGATATGAAGTATAAAATATCAACACAAAAAGCTTTTTGTTACATAGGCTCGCAACATTATGAAGCTAGGTATGGGTGTATTGTGTATCATTCATAGCATTCCTCTGTCCCTACCAGGATAATATGAGTATGTGTGTGTGTGTATTTGCTGAGGCAAGAGGTTTATCAATAAGAAGAAAAAAAACGTGTTGTGGTTCAGCGTGCTTTTTGCCACTGTGTGCATGTCAGTGCATACGTTCTCTCACTCACACTCTGTGTGTGTCTGTGTGTGTGTAATATTCTGTTATATTGAGTGGTGAGAGCTGCTACTATTCTACACAAGGGGTCATTCTCCATTAGTTGGTGTGAGTGTGTATTGTGGGAACCTAATGCCCACACTCAGATGTCAGAGCATGGCTGTTATATTACTGCTTTAGTCTCAGTCTCCTGCATACACATACGCATCTCTCATGAGGAGTGCACCTCCCTGCCCCTGTGGAGGAGTTCTCCATCCGTGATGAGGAGAAAAATGAGCTTTTGCCATATCTTTGACTTTGGTGTGGATCATGAAGGTGTTTTTCTCTCTCTCTCTCTCTCTCATTCATTTACCCTTCCTGCATGTCTGTGAATGTACATGAATATACAGTACATGTATGAATCTCTCTCACTTTCTCTATAGGAATGTGTCATGTTGGTGTTTATTTCTCTCTCTCTGCAGGAATGTGTAATATCTGTGTGTGTGTGTGTGTGTGTGTGTGTGTGTGTGCACGCGTGGTGTGTATTAACTCGAGCTAAGCTGTGAATATAAGCAGCTTGCTCATATCACGACTTAAAAACTCATCCTGTTCTATCTCCTTACGCTGTAGCCAGCTTTCCCCGCTGCCAACCTACCGATGCTGGCGCACACGCCCGACCTGAACCTCGTCCGCTGCCACTCATCACATTACACACGTCACATGCCTTCCCTAGGCCACAGTATCCAACAAAACCCTCAAATAAGTGCACATAGCGCAAGAGAGGTGAGAGCCGGTCAAATACATTTTTTTTTCCTGGTAGAGATTATACAATGAACCAAGCCTCCCACTTATCTCTCTCTCTCTCTCGCTCTCTCTCTCTTACACATTCACTCACTCTCTCTCCTTCTCTCTCACAATCTCTCTGTCTATCCCTTGAATCTCTTCAGTGCCTGCTGCTGAGAGGTTTTATCTGAAGCAATACTGGACATTGTCCACATTCAAAGGCACCATGACCCTAAGTAAACTCACAATTGCGTGATACACCGGTGACCAATTGATTAAGTCTGTCTTTCATCAGAGCACGAAGGCCGGTGCGTTGGTTTGTCCGCTTGCTTTGATGTGCATTAGAACAGCTAGAACCGACCTATCACAGTGGTTTTAAATGTGCCATCTATAATGTGTGCAACAGAATGTGTGTGTTTTTTTTAATTCTACTCTCTTTTTGATGTGTGTATGTGTGTTTTTCTTAATTCCACTCTCTTTTTGATGTGTGTGTGTGTCTGTGTGTGTTTTAAATTCTACTCTCTTTTTGATGTGTGGGTTTTTTACCCCCTTTTTAAAAAAAAATTCTACTCTCTTTTTGATGTGTGGGTTTTTTCCCTTTTTTAAAAAAAAATTCTACTCTCTTTTTAATGTGTGGGTTTTTCTTTTTTTATTCTACTCTCTTTTTGATGTGTGGGTTTTTCCTTTTTTTTAAATTCTATTCTCTTTTTGATGAGGGTGTTTTTCCTTTTTTTAAAATTCTACTCTCTTTTTGACGTGTGGTTTTTTCCCCCTTTTTTAAAAAAATTTTACTCTCTTTTTGATGTGTGGGTTTTTTCCCTTTTTTTAAAAAAAAAAATTGTACTCTCTTTTTGATCTTTGGGTTTTTTCCATTTTTTAAAATAAATTTCTACTCTCTTTTTGATGTGTGAGTTTTTCCTTTTTTTTAAAAAAAAAAAAAATTCTACTCTCTTTTTGATTAGGTTGTTTTTCCTTTTTTTTAATTCCACTCTCTTTTTGATGAGTGGGTTTGTCTTTTTTTTAAATTCTACTCTCTTTTTGATGTGTGGGTTTTTCCTTTTTTTAAAAAAAAAAAATTCTACTCTCTTTTTGATTAGGGTGTTTTTCCTTTTTTTTAATTCCACTCTCTTTTTGATGAGTGGGTTTGTCTTTTTTTTTTAAATTCTACTCTCTTTTTGATGTGTGGGTTTTCTTTTTTGTAAATTCTACTCTCTTTTTGATGAGTGGGTTTGTCTTTTTTGTAAATTCTACTCTCTTTGTTTTTTTTTTTAATTCTACCTTTTTGATTTGTGAGAATATTCCCAATATCAAAGAATTCAGCCATCAGAAATAACACTGGACAACCAATAATCTATACAAGAGATGCAATACATCGTTGGTTTATGTCTTGTTGTTCCCAAACATTTATCAGTGCAAACAACACTGAATGTGAGTACATGACTTCAAAAGCAGTCAAGACCTTCACTGCTATTTATAGCAGACAAATGTCTTTCAGCCACTGGCCAAAGCCTTGGGGACATGTTTAAAGTATTAATAGGGGTGTTACAATATGCCAACGCCAAGGTTCGGTACGCACCTCGGTTTTGAAGTCACGGTTCAGGACGGTTTTGGTACAGTGAAAAAAGACATGCAAAACATGAAATATCCTGTCATTTAATATGAATTTATTTGTAAACTTATAAACTTACACAAACTTGTAAACAATGGCAAACTGACTGCCCATAATTTCCAGTTTGCTCTCCACTCTGTTTTTTCCTTGTACCGGTAATATTCACATTTGGACGATGCCGTCTCAAATGAGATCATCTTTGACGTACTGCCAGCAACATACCCGATTTCAGTTTAACAATGCCAGCATGCTGGCTTTGTCTTATCCACTTGCCTTTGCCTATTGCTACTGTAGTTCACTGGAAAACTGAAATGTTCCCAAACAGAGGACCTTAAGAATACAGGAGGGTCCTGAAGCTCTGGCTTTATGGTTGCCATACTTACGAGGCTGCGTCATTTAACATGTGCTAATTCAGTTGCTATGTTACGGCTCCATTATGGAATCGGAGAGGAAACCAGGTTTTTAATTTTAGTTCCGCATACAGAAATGTAGAAGAGAGGGCACACTGTATCTTGTCAAGTATCACTTTATTCACTGACATTTCGGTCGACTGACCATCAGAGCATAAAAAAGTTATGCGCGTAATGTGCGTGGTTACAGGTAGACTATATTCACTCGGATCACAAAGCGCACCAAACCGAACATCCTGCACCAAATATGTGTACCGTTATACCCCTAACACAAAATATACAAACTGACATAACTTTAAATAGAATAATAATTTAATGACGTACATGTGTTATAATGTTAACTGTGAAATGAAAAATGAGTTTTGTTACATTAGTAACGTAATGAGAGCTGAACAGGCTGCACCTGCAGCAGTTGGCAGCGTTTTCCAGAACCGCGACACGAGACCGTGGACGTTTGTATCGCGGTTTCGGTCTCCGTTTCAGAACCGTTACACCCTTAAGTATTAGCATATCCAGAAGCCACAGCTGTGGACGACTGGCCTTTAAAATGCATGTTTACCTATCACTGGCCACATTCATCTTGCAGTATGAGTCAAAAATCTCTGGACATGCTAAAATTGTTCTAATCAGCGTATTAGAAGCCCAGACGTTAGCTTGGGGAACTATCTTTGGTATATCTGTTCAATGAAACACAGGGGTGTGATCAGGAGATGAGAGAGAGAGAGAGACGGAAAAAGTGAGTTGAGAGGACGGAGTAAGGGGGAGGGGGGGTGTTAAGGATTAGAGAGGTGTGGGGGCGTGGGGAGGAGAGAGGGGAGCTTATGGAAAGTAATTAGTGGTCTTGTAATTGCTCTCGTTAGAAGCATTTAGGAAAGGCTTGGAATGAGAATGTTGCCAATGTTAAGCCCAGACGCCGGAGAACGGCATCACTCAAAATTGATCACAGCGCCGCATGCTGATAAGAGCAAGTTTATCAAACACAGTAAGGCTGGATACAGTCACTCAGAGAGAGAGAGAGAGAGAGAGAGAGAGAGAGAGAGAGAGAAAGAGCAAGAGCAAGTCAGTGTGTATGTGTGTGTGTGTGTGTGCATGTGAGGGGGAGGGAGAGAGAGACAGAGTGCAAGGGAGAGAAAAGAATAGTTAGGGATGGAAAGATTAAAGGAAATGGAGGAGGCGTGGCACTAGAAGAGAGATGGAGAGAAAAAGCCAAGAGGGTGAAGAAATAAGAATGGAGTGAAATGAATGGAGCAGATGATTTGAGCAGAGAGGTCTGAGAGAAGAGAGAGGGGAAAAGGCAGAGTAGATTATAGCATAGTTACAGTGTCTTATATGCACACACACCTGCCAGACACAAATGAGCTCCACTCATATGCTTCAGCACAAACAGGTAAACATTCAAAAACAAGTTAGAAACATGATAATTTGCCCGTTTTTCTATGCGGTTCATTTTCTCTCCTGTTTCTGTCTGTCTTATACGATTATCCTGATTCAAGTCACTTCACTGGCAGGTAAGCATGGGATCCTGACATGCTCATGGCTTTTTGCACAGATTTATTTCTGGTTAGTGAAAATGTTGTGTAGTTTCTTCCTGTGACTATTTGGCTTCAAACCTGAGGCTAAACTGATCCATCAGTGACATCCATCTAAGAAGCTTTTTTTTTTTTTTTTCTCCAGCGTGCCAACCTCATTAGTATTGAACAGACATTCAGAGAAGAATCTGCTTATGCTGTGGAATGCCGGAATGTTCTTCATAAGAACAGGAGGGATTGGAAATCCCGTGAGAGGGAAAGAAAGGAACGGAATGATTAATGAGAAGATAGCGACGACTAACAATACCAGCAGCAAAAAACCTCGCATAGGCACACACTCCTCCGACTCACACGCACACACACAAGCACAAACACAAGCACACGCACGCACGCCGCACGCACGCACGCACGCACACTCACACACACACACACACACACACACACACACACACACACACACACACACTCACACACAGATACATCTTCCTCCCTGAAGGGCTGAAAGCATATTGTCGATGTGTACTAGATTTAACAGTGCTGCATTTTTCATTGCTCGGTTTACGCTGGACAAGGCCAATATTAGCCTGTGTCAAACAACATTAGCCGTGGAAGTTGTAGCCTTTTTTTTTCTGGTTCAAAACAGTGTGTGTGTGTGTGTGTGTGTGTGTGTGTATGTGTGTGTGTGTGCGTGTATGATATAGTGCATATATATAACGAGATCTGTATGGACGATAATAAGCTGTAATTAAGAAGAAAAATGGTTTTGCCCTCCTCAAGCTGTTAACGAATGAGATGGTGATGGCTCTATTGGCATTAGCGATCCTGTCTAATTTTCTGCTGTGCTCCAGATGCAGGACCGCGGCAGGGAGAATTATGATAACACTTGCACATTTAATGACCAACGGGTTGCTGTGGCGACACTCACTTTCACTTTTTGGCCTCAACTTATCAAAGACAGATAGAGGCTGGATTTCTAATAACCTAAATAAAGTCGAAACTCTCCCACTCAAGCTCACACTGTGCCTTCAAGCTTCGAGTTCTGTCGAGCGATGGTAAACCGCAACTCTGCTGCGAACGCACCCACAAACTTTCCGACTCCGGGCCTTGATTTCACGTTGAGACCTCAACCCGAAGAGCGGGAGCTGTCTGGATGCCGTCAGCACAAAAAAAAAAAAATCCCAATTCCCCCCTCTGAAACCGATATTTACACTCTCTGGCCTCCATTTGAAGGACGAGCGTGTTCTGGACCTTCCGTCTGGAACCATCCCAGACTTCACCCGCCCTATTCAAATGAGCTCAGGTCAGCCTAACAGGTTTGAAATCCCCCCAGTGAGGGTGGAGAGTGAGGAGTCTGTCAGGTGAAGGAGGGTGTGCACATACCTCTCAATGATGTCAGCGATCACACAGGCAAACATCTGCAGTCCCTCCGGCAGCTGTAAGGCCACTACGAAAGCAAAAGAGGCAGATCTCAGATCAGAATTAAACAGCAAGGTTTCTGTAACAGTACCACACATGTATAAACACATATACACATACACACAGACTTTGTGGGTGTATGGATAATCGGTAACTCTTTATTTTACAAGTAAGTACATAGAAGTAAGTAAGTAAGTACACGGAAACCTACTAGGAAACTAGATGGCAACAACCCCGACCCAAACCCTAACTATCTATAGTTTCCTAGTAGGTTTCCATGTACTTCCTAGATAATAACTTAGTACTTACTATACATTTCTATTAGGTACTTTCCAAATAATTATATTTTGTTACCATCTAGTTTACTAGTAGGTTTCCATGTACTTCCCAGGAAATTATTTAGTACTTCCTATCCATTTTTTGGCACTTTCCTAATAACTGTATTTTTATTACCATCTCATTTTCTAGTAAATACCTAGTAATTAGCGGACTGTAAAATGAAGTGTTACTGAATAATCTTAATGACAAATGCTGCCGGAGATTTTAGACTGCCGTCTTCTTGAGTGTTTAAAAGCGGTTGAAAATATTTCAAACATCTTGACATTTAAGAAATCATTTCTTAATGATTTCATATCTAACACATCACATCTCATTCATTGAAAGTTTTCACAGGTGCTAAATTTACACTTGATTTTTCTTCAAGCAAGATGATACAAATGCAAATGGAAAAAAACAAAACGGCAACAATAAATAAAGAGAAAAAAAAAGTGTGTGTATATATATATATATATATATATATATAAGCGATGTTATAAAGCTATGTTGGTCATGCTGTGCTGTCTCATTTTAGAAATGCTACAGAAATTCAAACAGAAATTGTAGAAATTAAGTTCAATTAAAGTCACCCACACATAAAAAACAAAACTGAATAAAAACAAAGAATATCAAAGACAGTGATGTTTAAAGAATGAGAAGCTGCAGAACGGCGTGTTTATAGTTCAGATTTGGTTTGAACCATGAAGAAAAATCAATTTAACACTGTAGGGGCAGTGACTGGTGGAGGCTTTAGCTAGAAATGTCCTTACAGTCAAACTCGTAAATAATACAAAAATGAATCTGATCCCCCCCCCTCCCACCAGTTAAAACACAAAAAAGAAGAACTGCATAAAGGCAAGAGAAAGACCAGACCTTCTTCTCATTAAAAAAAAAAAAAAATCATAAAGTAAGGATGAATTCGTAAAAGGATGAACAAAGAATGAGACTTAAAATCCGTTGATTAAAAATGATCTTTATGATGCTCTCTTTGTGTATCAGCTTTCACTACGATGATGAAAGAGGATATGTGGGTTTAGAAGATGCGATTAACCTCAGATGAGCGAGATCTGCGTGGCTCCAGTGTGGAAAAGTTTGAGGAAGCTGTGTAAAGATAATTTAATCTTCGGTGCTTTCATTGCCTTGTTTAAAAATAATGCAATATTCCATTACATTGTAATTATGCAAATCGTTGGAGTATGACGCGTATATTGATACATGCAATAAAAAAAAAAATTGCACACAGACACAGTAATCCTACACAAATACCATTACAAATTAACAAACACGCAGACAATACTGGTCTAATCCAATGAGATCGTGACCTTGTGTAAAACGGACGTTTAATGTGACAATAATCTCTTCGGATTTCATGACCAGCGGGTTTTGTCAAACAATGTTAATAAACAGCACTGAACCAGATTCCTGTTTGAACAACACTGAAGGGGTTTTTTTTTTGTTCCTTCAATAAGCTCCAACATCATGGGGAGCCAATGCGGTTGTCTTGGAAACAGACTGATGTCCTTCTATCGGCACAGTTACATGTGTTACGCATACTTAAGTTCTGGATAATTCAAGTAAATTTAGACAAAGGAATAAGCAGCTGTGTTAAAAAGTTATTGCGCTTTTCAAGACGCAGTCATTACAAAATAGTCTGACAGCGTCTTGTTTTTCAGATGATAACCCTTATGACACAGTACAACAGTGTCCTTTTCTGAGTGCTGAGGTGCGGACTCCACAGATAAGAATCACACCTTTTATGATAAACGTGGATGTCTAACTTGTCACAGAAATGACAGACCTTAGTAAAAAAAGAAGTCCGTTCAATAATCAAATCTGTGTCGAGATGAGGACTCAGCGTCTAAAGCAGTAACTTAGGACACAGCATGTGTATCATATTGCATGGGTGTTAATGAACATAACAAGTTCTACATCGTGGTAATGACACAACAAATTTCACCAGTGTGAAACAGCCTCCGGGTGCTTCATATAACTCCACAAACGCTCTCGGAGTTCATTTAGTCCTCGCGAACTTGTTTCGTGCTACTGATACATCATAACAAACATTTGTTTAATTAAACATGATAATGACCCTCTCTCTGAGACTTCAAACAAACCACTTCATATAGTTTACACCAGTGAAAAAAGCAGTCTCTCGCACACAGACCTTGTTAATGTCAAGGTCACATATCCACTCATTCTTCATTAGAAAACAGTGAATTCTGTGCAGCAGCCAAAGAGCTGCTGGCCTTCATGAGGAAAGAATCGATATGCAGAGGCAGGTTAAACATGTTCCAACCCCTATACACTGCATCAACATATCCATAAAGTACATTTATATATATACTGTCTAATGAAGTGTGGGGAACATGCCTCTATAAGCAGTAGCTGGGAGGGAAAGGCAGTGAAGGAGTAAAGGGGGGGAAAAAACAGCCAAAGCACTCAGTCATGAGTGGTCTGATGGAGGAGTGTGGCCGTGAGTGGTGATGGATCACGGAGTGAGGGGGAGTGCGCCGGGGTATGCGTCTTTTCGATGAAAGGTTAAAAGATTGGCCCTGTTTCAGAACGGACAGACAGAGACAGGTCATTACCTGAAAAAGGGCGAGTTTATTAAGAGTAAAAGGTTATTCAGCTCAGCCCCGCTCTGCCCTGACAAATCGCTCCGTCCGATCCGTCCGCTCGACGGACGGGGAGCTCCGGAGCGCCTCCAGGCTGCCGTCCGGCAACGGTGCCTAGCAGGACAGCGTTCGGAACGCCAAGATTCCGTAAATGTCATACCAGCGCAATGAAATGCCAACGTGCCAGAGGAAGCGAAAGACGGGAAGAATAAAGGGAGAACGAAAGACATGAAGAGAGAACATGAACTCCTGCAAACTGCATGTTTAGTCCTTACACACAGGCTGAGACACGAGAAATAAACAGTCCAAATGTCAGATGATATAAAGAGTGCTGACGGGACCTGGAGAGCAGTGTGTGGGCAAAGCGATTTGGCCATCTTTCACATTTTTGTGATGTGGCATGGTTTTAGCTGCTAGCTTCAGCAGCTTCAGTTGGCTGTGGAGGGACAGTTAGCTAAACAAACTCACATATTGGAAACAAAGACCTTTTTTGGCTCCACATGCATTTAGCACCAAATTGTTCTGCAATACTTTTGTTAGTAAACATAACCTACTTTTCCACTGGGTATGGACTAACATAACATAAAAAACTAAACAAACATTGTGATAGTATTCACCCTTGTTGCAAGTTATTATTCCAATCTAGAAGTGCCTTAAAACAGCTACAGGTTCTGGCTTACTTAACACGCTGAAGCAACAATATTTCAAAAGAGCCAAGCTCCCTCACCCAAATAGATGTAGTATGCACTGCACCACGAGTTTTGTGTACAGTTACCATTTGTCTACAGGTACAGCCCTGATATTTAGATTGCTGATTTTCTTTTTGACTTTGAATGTCATTAGGAGAAACCAAAATCTCTCTGAATTAGGGAAATCGGTGTGTGAGGTGTTAATTTTAAAAAAAACCTGTGTCAGTTTGTAAATGAAAGCAGCAGGAATAAACCTGCGGAGAAACACGTCGACATTTCAGTTCCACGCGGGGCATTTGATAAATTCACAGCCGTGACACTCTCATGGCAACAGGTCTTCTCCATCTCTACCCTGCCAAGCTACCACACAGCTTAACTTAATCTTTATAATCATCAGATTATTAGTACTGGGGACGTGAAAGGCAATGCGAAAGCGATGGAGAGAAGACATGGTGTGAAAAAAAGGCAGACTGACTGATCTACGACCATTTTTTTTTTTTTTTGCAGTTCTGCAGAGCTGATGAAATTAATTGAGGGAAAACCGTAAATTATTTTGAGGAGGAAAGTCGCTACAAAATGAGTTTAAGGTCAATGTTTATTAGCCAATTTTTTCACCACCCAGAGAGAATTGTACGAGAGCTGGCCAAAAACACGGTCTTGTGCGGCGGGGCAAACATGCCTTCCTAGAGCGTGCAGAGACAGAATGCTAAAAACGCATGTGCGTGGTTTTATTTGGGTGGATGGTAATTCTGAGTGAGGACAGACGAAAGATCTTGCATGCTTTTTGGAATCTGCACAAAAATTCAAAATTTCACCATTCAAATGAGGCAGCTGTAATCTAATGTTTTTTTCCCCCCACTTAAGATCACATTAACGCGGCTGCACGACCAACCACCCGGTGCTCAGAGACCCCGGCCGACTGGGAACGGAATATTCTTCAGTTCAGTTCAGTCTTTTTTGAGAAACCTTTCACCAGAAAAATCAGGTGCTGGAACCTGTGGTGCACGGTGCTGCAGCTGCAAAAACATTCAGAAATACAGACACCCACTGAGAAATACAACAAACCTGCCCCTGTATAAAAAATGAAACTGCATTTTATATAGTGGTAGAGCAGCCATATTTCCACATATGAATAATGTGTGAATATTGCCATACAGTGTACAGACTGAATTAGAGATATGATACACAACGTTTTACAGTATGGACCTGAATGCAAATGATCAGTCTGTGGGAAAACGTTGTCAAAATGTGATAAATTGCCTTTTTTTTATGTACCCCTTCATGGGTTCGTTTGACCTAACTGTCTGGAGTTCATATATTTGTTGTTAGAAAGTTGTGAAGTATTTCATTTTGCCTGGGCTGTAGAATTCCTGGGTTGTATGGTCTCCGAGCAAGATGTTTTTCAGTATCATTCCAGTCCATGTATATATCTGATTCAAAAACCCAATACTATATCAGATGTGTATTTTTGGAACTCTTAGACATACTCTAAGTCAAATTCACACACTTTTGGCAGGACAACTTTTCAATTTTATCAGAAATAGCAATGTTTTTGGTTGACTTCACAGAAAAAAAAAAATCAACACAACCAAAACAGAGCAAAACAGATGGCAGCTGGGACAGAGAGAGATAGTGTGAGGTAAAGTGAAGTGCAGTCGATAAGGTGATCTTTGCCCTCAAACCCCATAAAGAGAGAGAAAGACGGGGGGGGGGGGGGGGGGGGGGGGGGGGGGGGGGGGGGGGCAGAAATAGGGAGAGGGAGGGAGAGAGAGAGAGAGGGAGAGAAAGAGAGAGAGAGGTGCTTTTTAATGGAAGCATAACACTACAAAGACACAGACAGATTGTAGCATTCCACTCTAGACCCTTTGGGAGCGCTCAGTGAGGACAGCCTGCCGCCTGCTAGCACATTCACAGGATGAAACACTTGTTTGTTGTCATTGACATCAAGAGGAGCTTGAAATTGGGCATTTCTGCTTATTGTTATCAAGGCACATTGTTAAGAACTTGGCGCTAATTTGGCTTCGGAAAAATCCCCTTTCGGCCTTATGCCCTCACTTTCCGAATGGATTTAACAGTCGGCGTGTTTACTGACATCCCAGGATTCAGGACCCCGTTCTGTCTTTTGTTGTTCCCTCCCTATCTTTCTTTTTCTCTCTTTCTCTTGCGCGGCTAGCTGCGATCGTTCGTCTCGACTCGGACTCAAAAAAAAAGGAAAAAAAAAAAGAAAGAAAAAATAAATCAGTTGGTCGTCAGTCTGGGTTCTAAAATTATTTGTGTGCTTCAATTATGTTTTTGCATTGTTTGTTGGACGGAGCTGCGTCCTGTAAAATACACTTAAGCCGATAGCACTTTGAGTTTATAAGATTCTGTTATGTTGAAATAAACTGATCTAATTTCATGCTTTTTTTTTCGACATAACAGAATTATTTGGCAAACATGTTGTTCTAAAAAGAAAAGAGCTTCTCATTTAAACATAAGTAGGTTAAGTCGCTATTAAGAGAAAACGCGCTGGGTTTTTTTTGTTGTTGTTTTTTTTTGTAGACAGAAGTATGTTAATTTGTTATAGCGAGAAAATATCTTGTTATTCCCATGTAAGTGAATTAAGTCTTATTATTCCAATTTCTAATCATTCCCTTTCCATAAGCCCTTGTTGAGGACGGCGTCTTTTCATTAACTGTTTTTTTTTTTTCTTTTTTAAATTTAGAATTAAAACAAAAGTTGAAATTTACATAGTAGGAACCTTGTCAGCACCACTGATTTTCATCACTGAAATCAGATTCTCTCTCTCTCTTTCTCTCCCTCTCACTGCCAAATAAAAGCAGAAAAACGAGGGTGCAGGCTACGATGGCCGACACAGATGGGCCTTCATAGCATCCCACATGATCCAAGATCTTTAAGTCACAATCTGTGAAGTCTAGAAAAATCAAAGGAATGAAGGTCCATTACTGCCTACAGAGGGGTGCTATGCAAATTTGGTGGGTGGGCTAACCACGCTAACCTATACTAACATATGCTACCCATGAAAAAAGTGAGGAAGATGCTCTGTTCACTAATAACGAGTGAAAGGGTGTGAAAGTCTCTGAAGAAATGTGATGGGCAGTGTGATGGATACAGGAAATCCGAGGCTGTTGTAAACAGTAATGATCTTCGCAGGTACAGTTTATCAAATTAATGTAAACATCTCATGAATATGTTGTGTTGGATATTTAATTTTAATTAATCAGTTGGAGTGACACTTGCTTATTTCAGTTGAGCGTAAGAGTAAATTGAAATTAATTGGAACAGCAGAAGTGAAAAAAAAAAAAAAAAATCTGCCAAATTATACCAACCTTATTAAAGCTTCTCAAAAAATCTGACTGAAATAACTGTTGCACAAGAGCTCTGCACATTTGCACGAATATAACAAACGTCATCAGAACGGCTTGATTTCATAACTGAACTATTAAAAGAACAAACGGCATTGTGGGTTAGGACAGCATGGTTCTCAGCATTACTGTGAGAATGAATAGCCTGGTCTGTGAGGTCAGGCGTTAGTGGTTTACAGTAAAAACTTCAGGACGCTGCAACAGTTTTCTTTACCAGGACCAGGTCCTGCCAAGCCCCCCTCACATCACCCTGGCCTACAAGAACCAGTACTCAGTGTACTGATCCAGCTCAGCGAACGTTAGAAATATACCAAGTTTGACATCTACTTGTTTTTTATGATGTACAGAATAGATGAGTGACATTATATAGTAACAGAAGTGTAAAAGTATAATGGGTAATAGGCGATGTCTAATGAGGGAAAAGTTGGAACAAAAACCGAATCTACTTAAAAAAAAAAAAAAAGTGTCATAAATTCATAACATCTGACTACAAAATACTGCCATTCATCAATCACTGTAAACTGTGGGTGAAAATAAATTAGAATATGTTCAACTTACAATATAATGTTATAGTCGTACATTTAAGATATATAAATATGTATTTAAGATACATTCTGTATTTTAAGGCACAGACAAAGTGTGCCTCTCTTCAAGGGCACAAGCTTTTCAAACTCAAGGCAATTCAGCCTCAACTTCAAAAGACGCAGCTGTAAGAACAGAGTAGAAAGCATTATCATAATTAAACACATTGAGAGTCTAAATGCTGCTACAACTGCTCGCGACTGTGAAAAGTGCACAATTTTCTCCAGCACCAGTAGGGGTAATGGAATCGCTTACGTAAAGGAGGAACACTATGTGCATTAAACTAGGGTCTCATGGAAGAGTGGCTAAAATGATCTTGGCATAAGAGGAAATAGTGTTATCTCTTGCACTGTGATGGCCATCCGCTGCTATGAGATATAAGGTTAAACAGATGAGTGACTCTGAATTTTATAGAGAGAGATGTCTGCCAGTAAGTTGGTGCAAGTATCCCCCATAAGTCAACTGATTGCTAGAGAAAATGTATATGGTCAGATGAATTCGCCATCCCACAGCTCCCAGTAAGTGAACCGGTGGATATGTGGCTTGCAACAACACAAACCTCAGGTCAGGGTGCTTTGTTTCCAATGGTAAGGGGTACTGATGTATTCGGTTTGGTGTGTGCTGCATTTTCCCAAAATAGTTAAGGTCTACTCCACACACTGTCAACACAACTAACAATGTAGTTTCTCATTAAGAAATAGTACCACATTGGAAACTTGTAGAATCAACACAGAGGCCCAGTGAAGCCATTCTGTTTTTAGATCCCAAACCCTGCACTCAGACACCTTCAACACGCATTTTGCTTCTTTAAGCATCTGTCTACATATCTTTTCAATTTAATAAAAAGCATTTTAGAGTTCCACTTGTCAAACAATCAACTCATTAATTAACAGATGTGGTAATGATAACTGTTGTTACACAATCCTGTTGAAAGCTGATGGAGAGCAGTGAGCAAACAGCTAGAGGGCCCATTTAGGCTATTGAGTCAACCACTCCAAACTGTGTTTTAATGGAGAAACTCAGCCACTTCTAGACGGTTTAGCTACATTTGGCTAATTTCTGCAGAACATAAACATTTCACTTTTATTATGCACCACTCAAGAGCAATGCCTATTACTGCAAGGACTGCAATACTTAGTAGATAACAGAAAAAAAATCCCAGAAAGAAATGAAATCTGAAGGATTTCATGTTAAATCACACTAAATGTAAATAAGATAAGTGGAAACCCTCTATACTAAAATGCCGTACGTTACGAAAACACTCTTGACGTTGAAAATGCTGTATTCCATTAAAAAAAAAAAAAGAATATATATATATATATATATATATACACACATGTATGGGCAGTACAACAGACGTTTCTCAAACAGTTAATCCGGGCAGTGCTTCTCACCTCTTTTGGCTTTAGCCTGTCTAATTCGCCAAATTGTTTTGTGGATCTCGAAGTTATAGTTGGCAGGTAGAGCGCGTATAGCCTCTTGAAGGTCTGGATCTGTCAGGATCTCATCCGGAATCTGATTGGCTACACGCCGCGGTCCTCGAACTGTCATCACAGAGAGGGTTCATTAATACCGAATCATACAGGCTAACCAAACTATTCCATATGACAGATCGTTTTCTAACCACTCGTTTAATGACGTGAAACCGTCAGTTTGGTGTTATCAGTCTGAATTCGGCGCATATTCGTTACATTACGTAAACGTTTCATAAAATCAGAGACATGTTTACAAGAAACACACAGCTAGCCATGTTATGAAGCTATGGGTGACTCTGGAGTCATGCGTGCGCTTTCATAGAATATATCCATCTATCCACTTTCATATAAAGAAGGTGACTAATAAAAGACCTCCCTGTATAGTCTGCAGGTATTTCTTTTCCGTAGAGTTCCATAATACCTTGCTTCTTGGAAATGAATCGCTAGTTAGCGATGTCTTGAAAGTAGTCAAAAGAATTTACAAATGTACACCTCTATAAGATGTCATCATCTCATAGATATGGGAATCAGCAAAAAGTGTTTCTCCCCCACGAAATGTTTCGTGATTCTAAGAGGAGGCGGTTGAATTACACAGCTCATATTTACCATTTTGCTTTTTATTCGGGACCACTTCCACTTCACCCATGGGCGCCGCCATTTTCCACTAAACAATTGCACGTGGAAATTGAAAAGGAATCATAAATCGACCACAGAGTTCAGTGCTCTTGGTCGAGTATCGAGATTATCGAACTTGATTTCATTTTCATGGTTGCACAAAATTGATTCGTCTCATTCTTACCGACCTCATCACAGCCAATATAATGAGAAAAAAACATAATGTCGTTTGTTATTGCTTTGTTAAATATTTCAAGGTGAATTTCGCAACGATTCAAAATTGGAATGGTTTCTCCAGTTATCCTTGTGATCATAATAACTGCAAGTTTCCATTCGGGCTGACCATCCATAATTCCTCACTGGGAAAATTGTGTTTCTTTTCATTTTCAATTGCGTCGTTATTTAGATTATGAATAAGTGCCTTCACAACGCCAGTCCCCATTTACCTCCATCTGTGCCACTGCTGCTCTGTGTGAGTCTGGCTGTGAATGAAGAGGGAAGTGAAGAAATGACTCATTCCTCTCCTTCCACTGATCCAATCAGAGGTGGGAATATTCTAACACTAAGCAAAATTATGTCACATACTTAGGGGAACATGCCAAAAACATTTCACTATTCCTGAGAACGAGCTCACGTGACATTTATATAAGAGATTTTTCTCCTTTTAAGACCTATTTGGGCTTTCAGAAGAAGGTATAAAGTAATAGCATATCCAGCGGAAAGTAAGTATCATCTGAGAGAAAACAAGGATTACATACTGTACGAAAGTCGCTTCACAGAAAAACGGACTCTGTCTACGAAAAAGAGCCCTGCTTATCAAACTCGACGATTAATACTGTGCGTGGATGCATGTGTGTGTGCAGAGACTCCAGTTGGCACCAGAAGCTTTGTAGAGTTGACAGGAACTAATTACCACAATAATGACTGAGAAACAACAACAGGGAATCTTGTCTTATCTGTTTTGTTCCCAGTATGAACCCAACGGATATTAATAAAACCTGACATTTAAGACTGTAAAACACACACACACACACACACACACACACACACACACACACACACTTTGGACGACTGACATGGTAAGTTACAAAGTGAGGAACACAACTTTCCATTTTTCTGTAAATGAACTTATTATGGTCCTATTGTTTGGTCGCTCTGTAGTTCGTTAATTGAGAGGTAACATGTGCATCACCTCCTATTGACGGTTTGACTGGCCACGCTCACATAAAAATATTTTCAAAGGTTGGAGATGATTTGAAAAGTTTTTTGTTTGGGGAAAATTGCGAATTGTAAGGCTATTCTGGAATAATGATCAGTCAGGAACAAAGTGATGGACTCCCCTAAAGATGAGCGAGGAGGCCGTAAAGAATAGACAAGATGAATAAATACTTCTGCATGGAAAACTATGTTATTTTATTCTAATACAATGCTCCTGTAAACACCCATCGCATGATGAGTATCGAGTGTAAATATCAGTATTTGTGTATATAAATAAATATTTCATGACAAGTCAAATTTCACGACAGGCTACAATACCGTGCACAATAACTACAATCCTACTGTCCTTCAACATAGCCATTTGTGTGTGTGTGTGTGTGTGTGTGTGTGTCTGGCGAGGCAGACACACAGTGACGGTGACACTGAGTTTAACAGCGGCTGAACATGACATGTCAGTTTTGCTGTTAGTGGTTCGCTGTTTACGACGAATAAAGTATTTAAATACTTTTTTTTTATTAGACTTTATCACTCTAAATTGACAGTTGAGCCAAGACACACGTATCAAACGCACGAGCACGACTACTTAGTCAGATGCTCAGCCGGAGCGTATCCCACCTCGATCACTCCACCCTTTTCAGGACTTGAGACAGGACTAAAACAATATTTTCTCTTCCACTATTCAGAGTGACAAGCATATCGACGATTATACGATAATGAGACAGCGGTCAAGATTTTTTTTTCTTTCATCTGCACGCAGGTCAGAATACTTCAACGCGGCGACTGCAAAGAAATAAGTAAACCCATAAAACCCTAGCGTCGAAACAGCGGGACACCTCCCCGTGCTTCAACGGAGGTAGTGCCAGAGAGTAGCCTAATTTTGTTACGGACGCAGTCGAATCTTGTGTTCCCGACAGCATCACTGTCTTTTGGATTGAAGAGGATCGTAAGCATTATTTTGACCATCCTAAAAAAGGAAATTCCTTCCTCAAACGGTTCTCTTGCTTGGCTGAGCGCACAGAGACCCACTGGTCAAAACAACTGTGTGACTGTGTGGCTCTCAGTTGAGCCAGGAGTGTACAACGAACTCGTTATTGTAGGTCAACGATAATTGACTTACGACGCAACACGGTACAAGTATTTGGGAATAATATTTTTTTGCACGGAATACGCGAGAACGCCACAATTTTCAGAATGTGTTGTTTTTTTACAGGAGTGCTCCCCTATGCCTTGCATTCAGATCTTTGCCTGGGACCTCACAGGATGAGGAAAGAAAACGTCGCGATCCGTTCACTTCTATAAAAAAATCTTGAAGCACTCCACTGAACTGTCGGAGTAAAAACAAAAACACAGCGGAGTCTGTAGGGCAGTAAAATAAAATTTCCCTTGACGTTGTTAAACAAACATCAGCAACTTTCAATCGCATCACACTGAGTCCCCGGAGACACGTTCAAACTGGAATACAAGAATAGATGGTCATCAGAAGCCATATAGCGAAATAACAACTTCCATCATGTTCAAAAGGGGTAGGTACAGCATATAACTTTTTGCCTATGTATAAAATCTCAACGTTTTGACCACTAGTTGTCTGTTACCGCCTAACGTTGTCGGAAAGGGTTGGATCTGCTCACAGTTGAATGGCAAACTGAACATTTTCAGACACACCGATACGGAAAACGAACACATAACTGTACGGCAAATCGATGTTATGCAAGTTTTTGTGGGTTTCCATTTCCCAAAGATGGATCTGCTAAGGTTTGGTAGGAATCTTACGTTGTCTGCAGAGTGTGACGGTGGACTCAGCAAGGCTGTCGTGAATAAAATATTCATACATATCACGAAATATTATTCTTAAGGTATAAACGATGGGTGCCGCACTGCAGTTTATGAGTCTGTCTGTGCAATGTGATGTCCCGTCGGTTTAATTGTGTTGCGAGTCGCATGTACAGTGTCAGACTTCAATTTCAAATTGGGTTAAAATAAATGAACAAATCAATTCGTTTACCACACAAAATGAGGTTTAAATCGAATCTAATTATTATAGCCATCGTCACTCTTCGTCTAATCAGTCTGCTGTTCGGTTACCGGAAAGAGACACCACTTACAACGATTAAATTGACAGCATCGTATAAATTTGTCGGCATCGTATAAATAGAATGTTCTCTCTGATATGAAGTGTGTTTTAATGCATAGAGACATACGGCATGTTTTCTCACAACCGTTTATTCTACTGAAACCACAACTTTCCCCTCTCGCCGTGATACCTGCCTGCATTTTCTTTCGCTCATCGCCGCGAGCGCAATGCAATGCAAATTTCATTTGGTTTTTGAGGTTAGTGATACACCGCTTTAATCCCATCAAATCAAAGCAATCTCCCCATCTAAATGCCTGACTCGAAGGTTTGTGTTGTAACCGTTGCTTTTTCCACTTCAGAAAGAACCGAATTAAGAAACTGAAGACACTAAACAGCACATGCATAAACGGCACATTTCTATGTTGTTTTTTCCGGCTTCTAAATCCCTTTCAAACATCTGGACAATGAATCGCCTTGGTGAAACATATTGCACCAAACAAGTAAATGGAGAGAAACGTGGACTCATTTTTGATTGAAAGTTTAATCATTTTGAAGTGGAATCAGACCTGTATGTTCTTGAATGAAGAAAGTTGTCTGTAGGCCTCATATTGCCATAAATATGAAATGTTTTTTTATGCCTGTGTAAGTGCATGCGGGTTGACTACTGTGGCAAGCATAACCTATTACAGATTATCTAAATTACGTAAAACCTTATCTACAGATGTAAAGTAAGTATATCTACAAGGATTATGTAAAAAGGTCAAAAGATCATACAGTCATACAACTGTATTTTTTGTAATACATATTGCTAGAATAGGGTTCACTAATACAGTCATGCCAACAGATTTCACTCCTGTGTTTAAAATGTCCTGGCCATTTTCTTGATTTGAGACTGATTAATTCATAAATTCTTCCAGACCTAACCAGAAATATCTGCAGTGTTGTGAGTGTATGTTTTCCACCTTTGTTTAGCACTATCATTCTGTGCTGAAGTTGGATAAGTAAAGTAATCTTTAATGCTCTTTTTACGTGGATGTCTATGTCCAGTTTGCAGTAGCAAGAAACATCCTGCTCATCTAATATTTACGTACATACCTCTGAAAGTTAATGTGTTCTGTTTCATCAGCTCTATACAATCTGAGAATATTACATGTTATTTTGAACACTGGACCTGAGAAAAACACACATTCTGCAGTGCCGGTGTTCTCTAGAGCATAACTGAAGTGACCGAGGCACACGCACACCCACAAACACACACACACACACACACACACACACGCACACACTAAGATGAAAGAGATCTCAGCGTAGTAGTAGTCATGCATCTACGCACATTTGTGGATCTTTAAAGCCATGTGTGAATCACACTGTTTGTGTGTGTGTGTGTGCGTTTGTGTCTGTGTGTGTGTGTGTGTGTGTGTTGGCACACAGTGGTTTCAGTGACTGCTCGGTCAGTGCGGCTGAGGCAGGTGCCTGCTTCACCTTGAACTCAGGGACAGTGGCGTGTTTGTGAGACAGAGCAACTTCAGAGCTGCCATGTCTCAGCTCCAACTCCTGAGCACTGAACAGGGAGAGTATGTTCTCTCTCTCTCTTTCTCACACACACACACACACACACACACACACACACACACACACACTAAGACTCCTTGCCACAGCCCAGTTTTGGTTGGGGATGTGTGTGTTAGAGTGTGTGTCCTGTGTGAGGAGATTGAGTTGAGGGAGGTCACTGTGCCCTGCTGTGACAGTGGCAGTAATGGCTGATGGGCATCACTCACTCTTACCAATGAGTGGTGGCGGTGGTGGTAGCAGTGGTAGTTTGGGTGGGTGTGGATGAGGGTGGGGGACGGAAGGTAGAGTGCTCAATTTAGGCTTTCACTTGCCTCTTTTTCACTCCAAAGTATCCACCCCCCACTCCTCTTCTGTCCTGTCTCTTGCTTTCTCTTTTTCACTCTGACTGTCATGCTCACACACACACACACACACACACACACACACACACACTCACTCATACATATATTCCTGTGTGTTTATTTGAATCTTGATTCTCTGCTCGGCAGGGAAAATGCAGATGCATATCTGAAGTAGGTGTTTCACAATGTAATTGGTTTGTTGTGCTGAGTTGTCAACATAAAGCAATGCAGTGTATTAAAATACAGCTTGGAAAAGCTTTTGTTGTAAAACCCCCCAAAACCCTGCTAGATTTACATGGAATGACAAATATATTCAGTAGTGGAGGAAAAGTCAGTTCATTTGAAATTGTGATCGTTCTTGCTCTCAAATGTGCTATCTGGGTTAAACAAAAGAGCCAAATCTCACGCAATCCAAGCTGCCAGGAGGAAAAAAACCCAGAGAGAGAGTGAGAGAGGGAATAAAAAGATTTGCCTGTAAAATCTTTGCAATGAAATTACACTGAAAAAAAAAACCCAAGTCTTTGTGGATGGGTCCGCAGTTGTGCGGGCTGAAAGAAAGACCACGGCCATTTGGTTGTCTTGGACGCCCAGTTACTGCCAGATGGATGAGAGAGAGAATGCCAGACTGATAATAAGCTCAAGGTCGCAGAATGAAAGCAGAGGAAGAAACACCTGTGGCCCACTTCCTCTGCCCGCCCACCCCCAACTCCCCCTACACCTGTTTAAACCCCCCCCCCCCCTTCTTTCATCTCCTTCAGGGAGCCATACTGCTCTTCCCACGTATACACACAAACACTTTAGGATTTCTGGAGACTTCTCCAGATATGGCCCACAGCTGAACAGAGTTAGACACCAATCACTAACCTAATATGATTTCCTATTATGGGTTTATTAGAGGTTGTACTGTTAATGTTTTCAAAATGAGACATATGTTTGTTATTACACTGTTATTATATTATGGTAATATATGTGTAATTAATCACTGATAGGCCTAAATGTGATTTAAAAGACGCTGTATTGATGTCATGCCTGTGTTTCCATTCATTTTAATGTAATTTCACCGTGAGAAAAGAGTATAAACATAACAGCTGTCAATTATTCATCACCATGACATCAATGTTCAATTCAACAGTAGGAAAGGAGACATATATCATATCATGTCAATGCTTTTTTATAAGATTAGCGTTCTAAGACCTGCTGGGTGTGTGTGTGTGTGTGTGTGTGTCTGCATGATGTGTTCTGTATTGTGTCTTGAGTCCACAGTTGTGAAGGTAGAGAAAGAAAAGAGGGGTAACATTGAAGAGGACACAAGAATAAATAGAAAAAAAAACAACAACAACAACAACTGGCAGCTCATCCCTTAAATCTCTCTAAGCTCCTCGAAAAACAGACAGGAAACGCCGGGTGTCTTATTCATCCCCAAAAGTAATTGTAAGTCTTAAAGAAAAGGAAATATATATATAAACAAACAAAAACTATACTCATATCTTAGAGTCCCATAAACATAATTAAGATTACAATGTTCACTATCTGTCTTTGATGTGTGTAAAACAAAAACCCAGATGCTGAGATGAAAAGCATTCAAACGAACACAACTTTTATCCAGTTCCACAGATGCTCTGACTCCTCAACTCTGACTCTGTCGACCATGTATCTGGTGTAACTGACGGTATATTACCCCTTATCAAATAGCTGAGCTTCAGTTACGACACTACCATGCAACACACACACACACACACACACACACACACACTTCCATGTGGCCCTGCATACCAACCAGCTCATTTGCGGAAAAGGACAACCTTGGAATCTCAAAGGCAACGTTTGCTTGAGATGCCTTCCCGTTTCGACGTTCCCGAAGCTTTTGTCTTGGCCCTGGTTCTCCTTCAGAGCGTTTTCTCTCAAACACTGAATGACACATAATTAACAGTGAGGTGGAACCAGAAGGGATATTTGATTGAGCGCAGGAGTCATTCCTCAATTTTTTGACTTTCCCATCCTTCTAGAACAATCCTAATATCATTATTTTAATTCACCTGTCATCTTATTTAGACTGATTAAGACCAGGGAGCCTGTTGGAATGAGAAAAAATGGACTTGTTCATTGGCTTCTCATTAATCAAACACAATAAAGGTGTAGAACAGAGTAACTGGATCGGTGGAGCATGTTGTCCAGAGGAGGTGGAGGAGGAGAAGGAGGAGGGCTGTGTTTTTTCTCTGACATCTCCAAGTGCCCTTTAAAAAATGCAACCTGAAACCTCAGCAAATATCAGCTATTTTTTATCAATCTTTGGTGTGTAAATGAGATGCCGGCTTAGTCATTAGTGGATGATAATGAGGCGAAGGAGACAAACAACTCTAAGCCCTGTTGGTCTGACTAATATTAATGATTAATTTCTGATTAAGTGGCTAATTGGACGAGTTTAAAGGTCAATGTCAATGGGAAAGCCATTGATCTTAGGAGAGACACTGAGGGAAGAGTGTGCCATAGGGGAAAAGATGACAGGGCAGCCTCGGTTGACAGTAATCCCAGGTGTTGTCCTACTCTGTGTGTGTGTGTGTGTGTGTGTGTGTGTGTGTGTGCTGAGACATGAATTCTGCCATCAGTGCTTTATCTGGTAAGGATTTCATGGTGTCCTTTGAACAGAAAAGTGGAAAAATACTCAAAGTGCAAACATAGGAACATACAATACATTCACACACACACACACACACACACACACACACACACACACACACACACAGACAACCAAAACCCAGCAAATGTTGTTGTATTCAAAGTGCCACTGCAGTAACCTTGAGAATTGATAGCCTGCTTATTATAATCCTCATTATTGATCTCATATTCCGTCCGTGTCATCCTCAGCCTCCGTCCATGTCATCCTCAGATTTGAATTATTCAGTTCAGTCAGATACTCCAACACCCAGCCAGTGTCAGCAGGCCTAAGAGGGCTCTGCCCGTTGTTTCTCCTCAGCTTCACATGAGAAAATCTCGTTTGGCTTGTGTGCTTAATGTTCAAACTCTCAGCAGGAAACTGATAATACCTCAGAAAGATGAGTCGTTTGAAATGGTACAGAAAAACAAGCATCTCGTTCCTTCTTTGCGTACTCGTCCTGCCCCCCCCCCCAACCCCCCACCCCTCTATTGTAACTCTTTACTCAGTTTCCTCACATTAATAAGACAGGGTATTGTTAAGAAGCTGTCTGAATGGGATGTGCGCTAATAGCCCGGTGTCTCTGTGTTCTGCTGAATGTTATCTGTGCTCTTAGCACAGTCGACGCGTGTTTCGCGGCTGTGAGGAGACTGTAGGGGGTATTCAGAGACTGCATGGTTTGTCATCCCTGGAGGATTATGCCGTCTCGCTAACATATGCATCCGGTAGCCCTAGCTATCGCTCCTGCCTGCACTCCCAGCGCGAACTCGACTCAAATCCCCAGCTGTGAGAGTGGCCACTGAAAATTAATAAAACCACTGATCAGATGGTCTCCCAGTTTCATTTCTTCAAAGCCTGTATCTACAGGTACCTGAGGACAAACATATTTGCTAGAAGATATGTAGGCGCACGTTTTACTTTAATGTGTTTTCTTCCTGCCCTACCGCCCTCCCCAGCCAGCTCTTGGTCAACTGCAGTCTATTCTGTTAAAAAGTGCACAAAGTCCTCTCACATTGTTCATGTCATGTATTATTTGTGTACGGGCAGAATATCTAGCTGCTGATTTATCCAGAACTTTTAGATGCGGTGTGCTTTCAGTTAAAAAAAAACAAAAACGCTCAGGGTCAGGAGTAAGTGAGAATGAGAACTTGGCGTCAAAACAGACTGAATCACGGGATTTTCTGAATATTGTTCCATGTCAGCTCTTATTCAAATGGTACAATAATGTCTACACAGAGAATGAGGATTTAAAGCATTCTGACCTTTTTTGGGGTGGGGTGGGGGGGTGGGGGGCAAAGGGCTGTTGAATGCCTGTGGATGAATACCATCGTGTGTTTACTGTGAAAATACTCAGATGGCAGGGGCATCCTTTCATTGTTGTTGTCTTTCATGACTCTGTATGTGCTGAGGGGTATCCTTGACAGCTGGCCACGGTTTTTGTGATGCCACAGGTTGTTCATCAGACCCCGTGTGAAGGACGTTTCTCCACTTTCTCAGCAGAACTCTGGATTGAGACCTTGACACCACAAACAGTACATTTCATGTGCACGCTGCCACAATGAAAAAAAGAAGCATGTAGGTGTGTGTGTGTGTGTGTGTCTGTGCTGTTGTGTGTGTGTGTGTGTGTGTGTGTGTGTGGTTAAATTATGCAGGCACATTCAAACACACACACACACACGCAAGTCAAAACTTGAAAGAACAAATGTGTTTCTGCATGTAGATGCGAGAATTTCGGTAAAGGTGGAGGTTAGGTTCACTGGAATATCTTTTTGTTTTGACAGAATTGTGGAAACAACTAGTGAAGTGAGATGTTTTCCATTACTGACAACAGATCTATCTCACTATTTGTTCTTCAGAATGACCTTCAGTGTCATAGATTGCAAGTATACAGTAATACGAAACAAGCTATGCAATTCATCTTAATCAAAAATGTTCACTTTATAAATCTGACTGTCCAGGTGGAACCATGAAGTCCTTCTCTGAGATAGTCCTTCAAATGGAAACCACAAACATGTTAAAATAGAGCTGCATCTAAGGGCAAAGCCAGACCATTTGCATCTTATTGTCTATTTTAACAGAAACAAAATGGTTGCCTCTAAGCCACTTGCCAGCCTTACTGAGATCAGCTTCTCAACAGCTCAGCTCCATGTTGATCCTTGACTGCGAATGCAATTTGTCTCCAATCAGACAGAAAACAATCAAAGAGGGGATAAAATCTGCCAACCAGATCTCTCAGAAAGATGCCTGACTAGCAAACAGGTACTTTCCTCCTATCAGGCAGTCCTTCACATATTCAAATAATTGCCTTCTACCCTTCAGTGAGATAGAAACAGAGAAGAATAGAGATATCAGACAACAACCAGGAATCCAGCGTCGCCTGAACATCCTGCTCAACTTCATTCTACAATCTGGATCTGGATCCAGACGGGACAGTTGGTTTTATCTTGTAGCACACTGCTCGATTTTAAGCTCATGGCCACCCCCCCCCCCCCAACCCACCCCCCTTGCCCCCATGATGAGGATCAAAAGGAAACATTCAGAGCTGTGACAGAGCCTGGCATGAATTTATCATAAATCACAGAGTGAACGTAATATGGCAGATTACTGTGTAGTCTGCTGGAAAACAATATAGAGTTATTGATGCGTTTTCCCGTCGCTAAAGCTTCGCCGTTTTAGCTCACCACCACCAACGTCAAGATCGTTTACCGCTGCCGCAAAAAAACTAATCAAATGGAAAATAAAAAGTGAAAAAAAAAGACTCCGCCAGATAATAAAAATAAAAACAGCATATTTCTGTCTACACATGCTTTCAAAACAAGTTCTGTCTCAGCAGCATTCCACGGCCCACTGAACAGCTCTTTGTAACATATATCAGTCACACGCACTGGCTCATCCAATGTATTATTGCTATCGCACATAAGAAGCACGCAAGCAAACTATCAAGACTCTCTCAGCGTTGCTTGCTACGTAAATTTAGTTTACAACAAAATAAACATGAAAATGCATTTTCGGGCCTCCAGTGTTATTGTCATTAGCATTTATTTTGCGTTTCATTCAATTGGGATGCTGTCTAGCAACAAGAGTAGCCTAATACTGCACCAGCAGGCTAAAACTGTAGGCTAACAATTTGTACCTATTTTTCCATTCTTTTTAATTTGGTGGTCCAAGGTGAACCAAACCCTGTTGAAGTTATCAGTTAAATTTTCAAAGCAGTTATATTTAAATACCTGCAGAAGAGGGAACTAGCTGAGGTAGATTTGCATGGATAAAGTAACTCTAGTCTGATGGAATTGTATCATTAATGTAATTTTGACTATATAGTGTGATTTATAACTATACTTAGTATAGTTACATATAACTATAACTATATTATATATTACTACATATATATATATATATATAAAGTAGATGCAGTACCTTTTGTCATGTGAGGTCACTGAAGGTGGACAGGAGAGTGAGGGTTGATGTTCAGAGGCTGGAAGATTCTATATGCCTGTGGGATTGAGAATTTTTGACCACCAAAACAACATCTGGCTGTAATATTAGTTCAGTAGATTTGTCCGTGCCTCCCGTGGCACACGCCTTGTCAATTATTTAAAGAAGCAAAACAACAGTGGCGGAGAAACAGGCTACACTGTGTGTGTGTGTGTGTGTGTGCGTGTGTGCGCGCGTGCGTGCGTGTGTGTGTGTGTGTGTGTGTGCGCGTGCGTGCATGCATGTGTGTGTGTGTGTGCGCGTGAGTGTGTGTGTGTGTGTGCGCGCGTGTGTGTGTGTGTGGAACGGCTCATTTACACTTGTGTATTCCCCTGATGACAGGCAGCGCATTTAGGCCACACAAACCCCGCGTGTGTGTGTGTGTGTGTGTGTGTGCTCATTCACACCACAGTCCCAGCACCGTCTCACAGAGGAACAAGGGAAGAATAGGAGGGACGAGATGAAGACGGGGGGGAAGGAAAAGAGAGAGAGTGCATCTGGAGGTGAAAACAAAGACTCGGGCAGTTTGGAGAGCTGCAGAACAACAGAAAGCTAGCATCATAGAGATGCATATTTAGTAGAGTATTACCATATCTTTGTGTGAGGGGTTGAGGCAGGAGAGTGTGAAAAAAAAAATAATAAAAACAACAACAGAAGTTTAATATCGAGGGAGGAGGGAGGGGAGCAGACAGACAGAGAGAAAGAGTGAGAGAGAGAGAAAGAGAGAGAGAGAGAGAGAGAGAGAGAGAGAAAGAGAGGGAGAAGAAAGGACAGGTATTAGGCTGTGTCAATGCTCTAATGGAAGAAGCAGGTTCTCTGCGTTATGCCTGCTCACTCCACTGATGGATTGGGAGGTTAGCAGAGAGTGCAAGTTTGCCGGTGACAAGGATCAGAGCCTGCCAGCCACTCACACACACACGGCCTGCCTGGGTGAATGAGGCCTAGACCGATATATATCACTTTCACAAATTTATCAGCTGATATTTGGCTTTGACAGATCTATCAGTAATGGCGTTTATAGCACCGATATGCTTCGATAATTTATGCATCTATAAACCAAACACATTTCGGGTTATTGTACCCATTTGTAATGTGCTGTAATGGATGTTTTTTAATAGATTGTCATCAATCTATAACTAGCCAGCCATCATCTAGAAGTTAAAGCAAAGCATATTTCAAACAAATGGATGTTAGTCTGGTATTCAAAGTTAGATGTTGCAGCTTGACATGGGTATAATTTAAGATAGATGCTGTGTCAATTAACTGTCTAATTACTGCTATGTTATGCCAAATCTTCTTAGCTTTAGACAAAGTTTGTTTGCACTCTGACCTTTTACTTCATTTATAGTGTCAAACAGCTATTAATATCTCATCCGTTTATTTCCTGGATCACTTTGAACAAAAATAGTTGATAAAAAGACGGGAACATTCAGTGTTTGTTATTTGTTTGTTTTACACAAGAACCTGGTGATGCCTTAAATCAAAGCTTTTTTTTTTTTTTTAAAAATGTTGCACAAAAAGTAATTAAAACAATCCGAGGCATAAAAAGTCATTACCATTTGTTCATCTGAGCTATTGAGTATTGAGCTGTTGGTATGCACATATAAAAATAAATTAAAAACTTGTAACAGTGTTTTGAACATCATCCTCTTGCTTTACAGCACTCCACACATGCCTCTCACACTTGCAAATACACTGCACAGTGTTAATATTCATGTTAAATATGTGCAGTATAAAATTCGTTTTTAAAAGTAATTTAAGCCGTAATTATAAGGTACACAGGTTAATTACGCTGTAGCAAGGTGACAACAGGGAATGTTAGCGTGACTACTGTTTCCTAGAGGTTGCTTAGTCATGCACTGATGCTGCACCCATCCAGCATTACAGTGGGTCTCCTCCAGCCATTGGATGGCTACAAACAGAAAGACTGCATTTCCAAAATGAGCTGTTCCTTGGGGTGTACCCTCCATACCTCTGATTTAAGCGGCGACTGTGTGGTACTGAAAATTTCTTCATTGTTTAGAATAAAGTGCAGCGAAGGAGAACTTGGCTGGAGGAAAAACGAGTGAAAGACATGTTTGTTTTTCTTTTTGCTTTTGCTTTTTTTTTTTTTTTGCTGTTTTTTTTTTCTCTTCTCCCTCCAGTCTCTTTTTTGGTCCAAGGTTCCATCCAAAAAATGACTTCATTATTTAAGCGTCTCCTCTTTTTTTAGGTTTCTGCCGTTGGGTTTGAGAAGAAATGTGGCAGGCATTTTTTATTCTTAAAGTCTGAGATGAACGCCTATGCATACGCAAATACAAGACTCTTACAAGACGCAAATACAAGGCATCTTAATAGTGGAAGGCAGGACAGAGGCTAAGTTATATAGCTCATTACTGGTACAAAATACCAAGGACCTTTTTTTTCTCACAACATACAGCACTGCAAACATTTTTAGATCATGGCAATATAACTCCATTAGGCACATTTAACATAATTTACATTGTTTGAACGAAAGTAATCTTTGTCGGTTCGCTAACAGCTGAATAATGTGGACTATCAACCTCTCATCCCATCAATAAAAACTGATTCACATCCTCCCACGCGTTTTATCAGATTACGACAGTAAGCAGAGAATATTCCGGGCCTCCATTAGCGTAGCGTTCAGGCGGAATGCTGATGTTCCTTTAGAGGTGTAACTACCCCCCCCCCCCCCCCCGACCCTGCTACAATTTTAGAGGCGTCTTCACACCCTGCCAATGATCTCAACATATCTCACCCTTATCCAGCTCCTTTCTAATACCCGACAAACTATTTAACTGCCAACGTAAAAGTGCTATCTTCAGGTTGACATGTGGAGGAACAGCCCAACGCGACCCCCACCCCCCGAAAACAACAGAAATCACAACAGAAAGTGCAGAGAGGCAACAGAAGGGGAAGCAGTGGGGTGAGTGAGAGCGGCACATCGAACGAAGCCGTGTGAGGAGATGGTAATTATGTGGCTGATTGGTCCAGCTCTTGGGATCATGGCGAGAGTAGAGGCAGCTGTGGCCGATGCAGGTGCATTAGACACTCTGCTTGTGGTGGCGGGGGTGGGTGGAGGAGCAGGAGAGGAGGTGGGTATGAAGAGGAGGTGGGTGGGGTGGGGGGGAGTGTTGGAATGCAGACGAGCAATCATATATTTGGCGCCTTTTTTTTTTTTTTTCCTTTTCACTGATTCACATTGTTCCCAGGGGAAGGGGGAGGGGGGTCATTGTACGTATCCATACCCACTGTGTTAAGTGAGCCCTTCAGTTCTGTGACAGTGCTGGTGGAGGAGGAGGAGGAGGAGGAGGAGGAGTGGATGCCCACTTCACAGGTGCTATCATTTATGGGGGATAAAACAAAAAGCGTTTTTAGCTTGTGTGTCGCGCGCGGCCACTGCGGCTCATTCTGTCGCCATTATGAGCTGTTTTCAAACACCATTACGAGGGCCCTCTTACCAGGCACCACCTGCACAATCACCACGTAAACACAAACACACACACACATACACACACACACATTAAAAAAATGCTCTCAGTGATGTCTCTTGACAGCTTGTTTTATTTCAAAATTCTAATGGTACAAAATGTCACATAAGGACTTGATGATGATCCGAATTCTTTCCGACGATCGTCACTCTGGTTGGCGGTGATTTTTTGCGTTACGTGTCTGTAAGTGTATGCTAAAATAATAAGGCTTTAAATGCGTGCAAACAATTACTCTGCGTGAGAGCGAAAGGTCAACTTGTCCTTCGAGTGAAACCGCATGTGCCACCCAAAGTTCAGAGTGTGACCATGTTTGCAAGTCCCGCGTCAGCTCCCAGTGGTGTCACTGCCGTTCATGTCAGGGTAGCCAGAGCCCCGACGTTAGCATAAACTATCCGTCAGAGCAGATCGTTAATTATATATTTGATTGTGCCTTGAAGGATGAACACTAACTCTGTGGTGAGCCTCAACACCAGCGTAAAATAGTCATGGGTAGACGTGTTCAAGCGTGCTCGGCAAATCCACCGATTTCAGTACCAAGCGCAGCAATGCGAGCAGAAAAGCTAGGAATAAATCAGACGGGAAAAAATGTGTGATAAATGAATCGGTCCAGCGGGGGAAGAGTTATCTGCTAATTCCAACTTTAAGCCCCTGTGTGTCTAGTTTCCCCACCAAAGCTAATGGCAGGTAGATAGGCAGGTAGGCTAGGCCTGAAGCTTTTATGTCAGTGCCAATATTGCTTGGGTCCCTCCTCTACTCAGAAGTAATGAGACAAAAGACTCCATTCTTCAAAGAGTAATATCATTCATTATCCCTGTCTAACAGCTTCTCTCTCTACGGCTCCAGTTTGGGGCCTGACTGCGCGGCCTCATAGTCTATAGCTGACTGTCAGCTATTCTCCACAGCAATTCAGCCTACAGGCGAAAGGATGGGCTCGCTCTAATAAGACGAGACTGTCTCCTGGACTAGCCAGGACAAACAGGCCTTGACCTCTGACTAGAGCTACGTTTTTCAACTGTGCTTACACACACACACATTCACTAATAATGAACACCAAGGAAGCCTCGGTATACAGTCAGAACTAAAAGAAAAAAAGAGAGAGAGTGTTGTATCCTTTGATCCTGTTCATTTTCATATGGCCCTCACGTAGGGGTGTTGTTCATTCTGGACACAGGCAGCTGACTGTCTGAAACAGCCAAGGGAGACAGACAGGCCGCCCTCAGACAGTTTCACAGTGTGTGTGTGTGTGTGTGTGTTTGAGAGAGAGAGAGTGCATATAGCCCCACACTGAAGAATTGACGAAAATGGGAATTGTTCGCTATAAAATCACAGGGGCTCTGTCTGATTGTGCAGCGTTTTTTTTGTTTGCTTTTTGCCTTGTTTGGAGAGGAGAAATTAAAAAATGGTTACCCAATGAGATGCAGCACACCAGCCAAAGACAAGGGAACAGCGAAGAGAGGCGCAGAGTGGATTGTTTTTGCTGGCGACAAAATTCAATTAACGTTGAACTCTCCATTGGAAGGAAACCAGAGTCATGTAAGTTTTTGCTGAAAAGCCTTTGTGACAAATTGAAAATTCGATTCCCAAGCTGATTGTACTAGTTTCTTTTAAATGTTTTGAGTGTTGATTTGGGGATGGGAGGGGTGATCCCCTGGCAAAACACTGTAGCTGGCAGTGATTAGTTTAAGTTCAATTTGCCTCTGAGTTCTTCAAAACATAATCAAGTTATGACTATATTTAAGTTTTGGAACATATTGAGAATGAATGAGCAGTGTGTGCCCAGTGTCACGACAGTACAGTTTGTCATGTGCTGGAGTGAAGGCCAAACTACAAAACTATGCCAGAAAGAGAACCAGATATTGAGGAGTAACAGTGTCTTACTGGCTCTTACTGGCTGAAATTTAACTAGTCAAGCATAGCTCAAACATTTTGAAAGATCATGGTGTGTGTGTGTGTGTGTGTGTGTGTGCACAGATCTGGTTGCTCTCATTCTCTCTTTTTTGTTCTCTCTCTCTCTCTCTCTCTCTCTCTGTCATTTCCCCTGCCTTCACACTTGCTGCAGGATTTTTTCTATCTCTCACTTTCTCTTCTATCTGTACTGAATTATTAAAACGTGTTTTGATTCTCTGAACGATTGAGAATCAGAGACTGCAGCGTATGTATTTGCTTGTTTTTCCACTCTCATTGGATAGTCTGGTTTCTTAGCTCTGTCTTTCCCTTCCCAATCCCCTGCTCATAGATTTTGTTTTCTGTCTAGATATGATTCAGCATTTCTCTCCCAGAAATATTCATCCGATTTTTTTTTTTCAGTGGCAAAGACATTTTTATTTTCTTTCTTTTTCTTTCCGGAATCATACAACAAAGTTTTTTTTCCATGATCTCCTCTGTGCACACAGCTCCTCTCCATCTACATTCAGGTCAGGTCCACGGAAAAGAGAGAAAAACACAGGGGACTGAAAAGGGATCCCAGAATGCACTGGTAGCTGGTCCCAAATTGGCATGGGCTGGTGCGGGAGGGGTGGGTGTCTCCAGGGATAAAATTTCTGTCTCTTGCTTGACTTTCTCTGAGAGAATATACGCTACAGAGGGTGTGTGTTTCATGGCCAGGCCTGTGACTTTTAAAACGCTTTTAAAACCCACTTTTGTCTGGCTGCAGATGAAGGTTTTTACATGTCTGTGTATGAATTATTAAAGACTGTAAAAATCTTTTGGAAACGTTCTGATTCACAGCTGTCCGACCGACAGTCAGCTTGCCCACGTGTGCATGTATGTGTGAGTGTCTGTGTGTGTGCGCGCGTGTGTGTGTGTGTAGGTATGTGTGTGTATGTGCATGCACACGTGTCTGTCTGTGTCTGTGTCTGTGTCTGTGAACATAGCTACTGTGGTGTGTGACAAGGTTTGACCAATACCAGTAGCCTTTTAAAATTCAACTCCTCTGACATTTTCAAAAACATGGAAATGGAAAGATGGAATTGAGAATACTAGAAACTATGAAAAATTGTACATCCATTGCCTTGTGTTGACAGAACTCCATAATAACCAATATGCACTAAGCTAGTGGTAACAACATCTTAATCTTGTCCATTAATAAACCTCTTGGCAGACTGGACTCCAGATTATAAATTAGGGGCCGCTGGTGGTTAAAACGGTTTGGCTCTGCTGCCCCTGAAATGAATATCTGGCAACCCTAACCAGCCTAACGAGTTCCCACCCAGTCCAAACAACTTTAACTCTCTCTAGCCTGAGAAAATTAAAAGAACCTCAGTGGACAGTCCTGTGTATACATCTGTCTTCTGAACAGCTTCCATAGCCTAAAACTTCCAATGTCCCATTAGACTAACACTCAGGAGTCACTCCTGTGAACACTGAGTGTTGAGGGGGGTGGTCTGTTTAAAAGACAGCTGCTGGGAAGGATGAAAAATTCATGCTGTGTTGCCATATATTCGCGTAGGCTCACCTCAGAATTTCTGCTTTATGCTCAGATGACACGGCAGCCACCAGTGCGTCTGGTTTTAGCTCGACTCCGCTCTGTGATCAGTGCTGGAATACCAATACAGCGCGCCAGCGTCTGCAAATGATCAAACCGCTCAGCTAAAAAAAAAAAAAAAAAAAAAGAGAGAGAGAGAGAGAGAGAGAGAGAAAAAAAAATGAGGAGGAAGAAGAAGGGGAAAAAAAAGAGAGTGAGGAGGGATCTTTATCTAAATGTACTCTGTAGGCGGAGTGAAAGAAAACCACTCTACTAGCTGAGGCTATATTCTAATTTGTTGCATAGAAGCTTGTAACTCCAAACCTGCAGAGGTTTGGAGAACGACTCCAGCCCTCACTCTTTCTGCTGAACATCAGAGACCATGGGGTCTGCGTACTGAGGGAATCAATATATTAGGTGCATATTAGATGGCCTCCATATGGAAATATACAAATCCAACATTTTCCTGAAATCCATAAATTTATAGAACTAATAGCTGTGTGCTGAGTAGAATGGCTGTATACCCTCAGGGCAAGTTATTGAGTGAGCACTTCTATAGTATTCCTCAGGAACTCAGTCTCAGGACCCCCCCCCCACCTTGAAATGTATGTACGTGAGAGTCGGATATGGAGGGACTTCAGAGAACGGTGCAGAGTCGATAGAGGATCGACGCTTAAAGATGACAGCCACGACAGAGGTCATCACAGAAAAGTGTTGGGGGTTTGTTAATAAGTATGGTAGATGGACAGAGATGATATGACAAAGGATGGACAGGTAACAGTATGATTCCTCACAAGATATAAAAGAGTCCCAGTTTCTCTCTCTCTCTCTCTCTGTCTCTGTCTCTCTCTCTCTCTCTGTCTGTCTATCTTGTGAGGGCTAGAAGATTCCTTGCCGCTTTATGGAGATTGAGAGCATATCGAAACTTTATAGAAACAATAGGAGGATGGTAAACTTGAAATGCTGGCTAAATAACACATGTGAAAGTTAGCTCCAACTCTTCTGTTTAGCACGGTTCCTCCGTGTTTTCACCAGACAAAACCTGTCAATAAACAATACAGTCTGCTGTCTAGCCCTCCAATTGGTTTCCTATTCGAGATCCCACCCATTCAGCCCAATGCTACTGAGGTGTGACTCAGCTCATATGAAAGCAAAACGAAGCTAAAACCAAACAGTAGCAGCAGAGTGACTTTCAGGAGTATTATCTCTCTTTGCAGGGGCGGAATGGTCAACACAGGGGTTTGATAGTCTGATCGGCTTTCACTCAGAGGGATGTGGTTAGCTGGGGTTGGGTTAGGTAGCAGGGGAGAGAGGAGGTGAGGTAGAATGAACATTGAAGAATCAGCTGTTGATTCCGTAGGTTGCCACACTGGTTTGCCTGAGGTGACCTCCACGGTGAGCTGGGAGACGGAACGTGCTGGAACGTTGGCCCTGTCTCCGCCCTCTCTGCCTCTCTGACAGAGCTCGATCTCTGTCCAGCCAAAGTCCTGCTGCTTTACACTCTGCTCTCGATGTCTCTTCACGCACACACACACACACACACACACATACACACACACACACACATGCACACACACACACTTGTTTTGACATCTGAAACCAGAGGGGGTGTCAGACCAGAACCATCAAGGTCTTGAAAGGATGTTATTTGTGTGTGTGTGTGAACACAGCTACTAGGATTTGAGACAAAAACAAATCCACATTCAGCTACACCTTCTGCTGAATTGGGTTAAATAAGAACCGCTACATAATAAAATAAAATTTAACAAGGATTTCACCAAAACCAACAGCCATTCAAATTTCAACTCCTTTGATATTCAAAAACACAAGAATTTTAATGGGTTACACACTTTGAAGAGCATATTATTTAGTTGCTGCATAATGAAACCTATAAGGCACGCCACACACACACACACACACACACACACACACACACAGAAGAGCTTATGTTTCATTGATTACTCAGGGTGGGTGGGTCAGAACACTAGTAGATTAATGTGAACATTGGGATATCATAATTCCCCTACTGTTCCATATACATGTGACCAGGCATTGATTACGAAGCATAGTTTATCATACAGTGGAGCGTATGTCCTGTCATAACATTATTCATAGGCAATAAACATCAGGAGTAGAGCTATTATGTGTTGTACACTCACAGGAGGAATTATGTGTACTACACGCCCTTTCTCTGTCCCCTCAGACTGCCTCTCTGTGTAAGTCTGAGGTTTTGGAGCATGTGACATTTGTCAAAGATATATAGTGTCTCTCGCACTGTACTTTAAAGGTGACAGTGTTTGTTCACTCCTCTCTCTCTCTCTCTCTCTCTCTCTCTCTTCCTCTCTCACTTTCACTCTCTCTCAGGAGCACCTTCTATTTTTAAACGTGTGTCTTCAGGAAGAGAAAAAAAGGGGGATAAAGTGAAGTGTAGTTGTGAGTGTAGCTAGAGGAATGCATGCATTTGGATGAGGGAGTTTGCTTGGAGCAAACTCAACAACATGCAAAGCACAAACACAAACCCAGTGCACACGCACAACACAAACACGGCAGACACGGTACAACGAGGTTTGACATAATCTAGCCACAGCCGGTCGCAACACACACACACACACAAAACACCATTAAGCTGTTTCCAGTCTAGTCATGTTGAACTAATCGCTATGGGTGGGTGGGTGGTGACTCAGAAAAGGCCTGAACGGATGTCCAGGTCGTGGCCTCAGATCCAGTGGTCAATTAGGTCATTTCCCTTCTATAAGTGGTCAAGTCACATTCTGATAAATGCCTTCCAGAAAAGAGCCAGAAAATGTGAGCGTCCTTATCGGCAAACATACGGCAAGACAAGCAAAAACTAAACGTTTTTCTTTTTGTTGTTGGTTTTTTTTTTTTTTTTTTCCCCCGATGGAACTCCATACACTCTTCTATATCTGGGAACAAGGCTGACCTCACCAGATGCTAGCTGGCCCATGCAGGACGGGTGGAGCTGGAAACACGTAGCAGATGGCTTAAAGTGGCAGCCAAGGCTGTGTCCACCCCTACAGGGACAGCAGGAAGACGGGGTGGCTTGTTTGTGGACACGGGCGTGTGAACGAGGACCGTCCTCATCCCCCCTCCTGGCCGAAAGACAAGATTCTTGTTTGGTCTGTGTGTGGCAGAGACAAGAGTGTCCTCAGATGGTACTGCAGGAAAAGAGATTTATAATAAATGAGATGCTATTGTGCTGCATGCTGGATTTGTTGGTGTAAGGTTTCAGGAGAAGCCTTGACTAGATTCAGCTGTGTTTCCGTCTGGGTTAATGAGACATGTGGCAGAAACATTGCAGCACTTTCTTTCACTCCCAACACCTGCGCCTGGCTAAGTTACTCCAAATAGCCCATTCACAACGCAGAAAACCTAAACCATCCACCTGCAATGTGGCAGTCTAGCAGAGATAAGCCAGTCGAATAAGCAGTGTAGTGGGTAAAGCTCCCTCTTTTAAAAAGGTGGTTTGAGTCTTTACCTCACTCGCTCGCTCGGGCATCCGACTCCATATCTTAAGGTCAACGGTTTGAATCTGGCTTGCGACAAATCCATTACGTTGGCACCGTGAAACCCGGATTGGGAATGAAAGTTGGGGGGGGGTGAGAGTAAAGGAGATGAGCCGGTCAGCGGTAGCACTGTGGGCGAACCCCCCACCCATTAAAAAAAAACACCCTGGCAGTTCAGCCAGTTGAGCTATTGCTTTGAGTCTTTGTCTGACATGCTAGGGAGTACGACTCCTCACCCCCGCCTTAGTGGTTTGGATCTGACTTTGCTTGGTTTGTCATATACGTTAGTGACGGCCAGTGAAACAGCTTTGAGTTGAGGTAAAAGAAGAATCCCCAACCTTTTACGTGGTTCTCAGCCACATGATCCCTATGTAAGTGAAATATTCAGCAGAGCACTGATTTATATCAGCAGACTATGATGTCACACAGGTTGTATGACATGAAAAAAAAAAAAAAACCTGACCCTGAATTTACCTGCTATGTGAAGCTGATTGCACATGTGCTGCAGGGGGTAAGAATCAAGGTACAGGGAGAGAGAGAGACAGACAGAGAGAGAGAGACAGAGACAGAGAGAGAGAGAGTGAGAGAGAGACACAGAGAGAGACACAGAGAGCACAGAAATCACATTCCTTCAGTTCTAAGCTCCCATGTCCCACAGCCTGAACTGAAAGCACAGCCTATTGCTTCCTGATCCACAGTAATGGATTTTCAGGCACACACAGTTATTGAGTATGTGTGCACTGCCCACAGCTGTGCGAAGCCACGGGGAGGCCAAAAAATACAGAGGCAATGGAAGAATAAAGGAGAAAAAAAAAAGAAAACTAGGCAAACACACACACACACACACACACACACACACATGCGCATACATACTGCAGAGCAGAGACTGAAGGAAGTGAGAGAAAAAGAAAAAGAGAGGGAGAGAGAGAGTGAGAGAAAAGGAAAAAGAGAGAGAGAGACAGAGAAAGAAGTAAAGCAGAGAGAGGAGAGAGAATACAATCACAGGTAATCAAAGCGTGCACTTCAAACAAGCCTAGACATTTGTTATTATTTGCCAGGCTCTTTTCATCTGTTTGTTTGAAACTAGCGAGGGTATTAAAAATGATTCGCCTCAATCACCAGAGGCAATTTCCCCAGCATTCCCTCTTTTATTCAGCTGACAATGCCGCGCTCCCTCGCTTTCCCATAAACATTCATAACTGCCTCAAAGTAGCAAAGTCTGGCAGAGAGGCACACGTAAAACAGAGGCTGAGAGAGCTATGTGAGGTCCTGCCCCAAGTCTTTAACAGGAAACAGGCATTGAAACTAACAATCAACAGCAATCAAGTTAGAGAAGGCAGAGAGAAGCGGAGCCCGTGATTGGCCTGCTGGACTTAATGTGCAGTTTGGCTATTTGGGTCTGCAGCATGCTGTGTTGGCTGGCAGGTGATTGGTATGTTCACACAAACTGCTAATTTGCTTCGGATCACCAAACAACGTCTGTTTGTTTTGTGCTTCGTATTGATAAAACAGCTATGACAAAAGTGTGTAGATATACTGAGAAATGTGGAGTGACCAAACAAAAAAGAGAACAATCTGATTGCTAGGGAGTGTGTTTCGTTGTGTGTGTGTGAGAGCGAGAGAGAGAGAGAGAGAGAGAGGGATAGAGAGAAGAGGAAGAGAGAGAAATTGAAAGAGAGAAGAGGAAGAGGAGGGTGGGGGTAGCATTTAATCAAGTGTTCATGTGTTAATGTGTCAGCCCAGTTGATCAATGACAAAGCCATTTCTGTCTTGTAACAGTGGCCCCTGGGCTAAGACACATATTAACTCGTAGACCCTGCCAAAGTACACACACACACATACACTCACACACACATGCGCGCGCACACACACACACACACACACACAAACTCATTGAGCTCTTCATCACTTTCACATACTCAGACAGATATAGTGAATGCCTCCGTCCCTTTTCCCATTACAGCACAAGAGATATATTTCCGTTTCTTACTCATACTTTTATATATTTATATATTTTTCTGAGTACATTGCAAGCCCCAGAAGCATCACTACAATAAAACACTAGAAGAAATTATCTTTTCTTTTTCTCAACAAAGCACTGAGCATCGTTACTCTTCAGCAGTTTCAGTATTCTTTACCTCTGACATTAAAAGAGAAGGAAGAACCATCATCATTGTCATCTTCATCATCTCTCTTTGTCACACATACACACACAAACATACAAACACAACATATACCCACACACACACACACACACACACACGCGCGCACACACACAAACACTTATTTTCTCTCCACAACAGCCACTTCAGAGGAATCTAGAACAAAAAAAAACCACTTGAAGAGAAAAACCAATTAATTTGAAGCTGAACATCCAAACACTCTGTAATGCTTGATCTTTGCCAAATTTATTGAGTCACAGCCAAAAGTGAGCGCTGCCCCAGAGTGCGTTTTGTGCTTTGACCCGGGGACACGGGGACACTCTGTTCAAAAAGCACCCTGAGACCCCCGACACCCCCTCCATGTCGTCGCCAGATGACGAAAAGAGGGAGCTCTAATTCTGCTGAGCTCCAACGAAAGACTTAAAAATGTCTGAGTCCTTGTGAAAACTGCAAATCAGTGGAAAAAAAAAACTTATTCTGAGCTAACCCCACAAAAATGTGTTTTTTGTCAAAATGAAGAAGAATTTGTGGCTTTGCTCACACTATAACGACACTGCTCTTAATCAAATTTTAAGAAATTGGAGTGAAGAAAGAAAGTAAGAGTCAAGTTCCAGCTGTATAATAAATGTACTGAAATGTTATTAATTTGTCATAAATCATTTCATATTTTTTCTACAGTGTTTCTTCAAACAATAGGTCTAAAATCCTCAAGTGGCTAGACTTTAAACGGACTGACATCATTATGGACTCTATAAAGCTTTTCTTTCCCTCAAAATGAGCAATTTACAATTGAGTGTGTCACTGTACTTTTTATTTTGGAGCTCAGATGACAGAATGACTGTGGTCAGCCGATCAATTGTCCGTGTCCCTTCCACCTCCGTGTCTTGATTAAAGTGGATATAAAGGAGCTGGCCCGTGGGATTGTGGGAGACGGTACACGGTTCAGTCGTCTCGGTTAGCCGTACGTGTGAAGTTTCACACGGCGCATAGTAGGTTTGCCGCAACAGGCATCTCCGTGTCAGGCCATGAGAACTGCCCCCGCTTCTGCTTCAGCTCCACTGCTATTAATAGCCTGCCAAGTCTCCGGAGGACTTACACAATGGGGAGGAAACGGCAGAAGGAAGGAAAGAGAGAGAGAGAGAGAGACACATTACTGCCTGCCGCCGCTCTTCCTGCCCCGCCCCTCAACCCTGGCCCTCCGTGCCGCTCGGCTGCCCAGCGGGAGTGCACTTCACACTGGTCAGTCTCCAAGGTCACCATCGAGCCCACCATCACCCTCCACCCCCTCATGCCTCAGAACCTTGGCTCTGCTGTACAACACGGTGGAAACATCACAAGACTTCTGTGTTCTCTCATAGCAACAGCATAACAGCTCTATGGCCTGCCACAGATGCAGTACAACTCTTTTCTTTCTTTCTTTCTGTTTTTTTTTTCTTTTTTTTTAGATGTTTAATATCAGTGCAAACCTGGTTACCTGCCCATTGAGTAGTATTGTTTTACTTATTGTGATAGACTATATTCTGGGAATATGGCAGGCATGAATTTGTTTTGTCCACATTTTTGACTTGTGTTAGTGATTTAACATGCTGTTTTCTATGGTAGTTTAATGTTATATCCAGCAGTGTATACCGTATCTCCCACATAACATACTGTGTGTTTCTCAAAGCTCATTTTCACTATTTAATAACACCACCTTGGCATCTTGACATTGCAGTCGTTGTGCCATGTAAACAGTGGCCTCGTAGTGCCTTTGTTTCTCCAAAGAAAAACAATATTTTAATACCCATTATGATAAACAAATAGAGTTAACTGAATATAGTGACATTGTTTTGACAAGCCATGGATCCCCCCCACCCCCAATTAATTATTAACCTATTGGTTCCAATTAGTTCCAATTGCTGATAATCTTGCTTGCCATGCCGGTATCCACACGGGGGTGAGGCCACATTGCTAAGCATCCCGCTTTGCTGCCTGACCTCTGCAGCTCCTCTCTTATCGGGGAGGGCGTATTCCTGCCAAGTTTTAATTAAAGAGAGATCGTTCCATCCTGCAGCAATTATCTGATTTCTCATTCAGATACCCCTACCTCACCCTCCAACCCCCCCCCCCCCCCCCCCCACCCCCACACATACACACACTGTCCCCCCCAGCCCCACTCCACACCATCTCCCTGTCGACAACTATGTGGACTTATTTGCATATTAGAAAGCAAATTTGAACGTTATTTGGAGTGTGAGAGAAATATTCTTTCTTTCCGTCTTTCTTTCTTTCATTCTTTCTTTTTTTTTAAATAATTGATTTAATCTAAGGGTATCACTCTGGAGTGCATTAGGTAAAATGATGTGTCTTTCTGTGGCACTTTAAGACTATTGTTAATGACCAACTTGATTGTTTGGAAGTAAAAAAAACAAGTACCAGACAGCTGAGGGAGACTGGGTTAGCAATCGATAATTTCTTTATTGAACAATCTTGGCTTTGCTGCTTTTGTAATTTAGCTTGATAACCTTATTACCAAACCTTAAACTATGGGAGTGGGTTCAGGATAAATAGTAGTAATCAATAATAAATAAGCAAATAAATAATGAAAAAGGAAAAAGAAGCAGGTACAATATTTTGGGATTTAACTGCAGTCTGAGCCACTTCATAACAAGGAGATTGTTTTGTTTTTTGTTTAGTTTTTTCATGTGGCATACAAGGTTAAGAGGATTGATTTTTGTAATGTTAATGGGTGGTTTTATAGTGTTAATATGACTATTTTCAGTTGCGCATAAATGATAGCATAAACACCATCTTCACATCTTCATTAGCTTGCAATGCTGTGGTCCGTGTATGACTGGATGAGGTGTGTTCCACTGTTCAGTCTGTATGTTAGCTCATTAGCGACTGGCTGTGCTCTCTCTGTCTCCCTGACACATCTTTAGCCCGGCAGCGGCTCCGTATGTGCCGTTTCGTGAATTAGCACTCTGCTAGCAGCCCTTGCTACATGCTTTTCACAAGGGAGCTGTCCAGAGCGTTCCCTCTGAAAATGAGCTCCTACTGAACTGTTAGCGATCTACAAACCCACGGCTGAAAGTCTCTCTGGTCTCCTCTCTGCAGTAGCACGAGACTAAGCAATATGAGATGCGGGGCTTGCTCTGATGGTGGACACATCAAGTAAGAGCAGTCCAAGAGTTGTTGACATGCCGTTCTGTGCGGATGTTCTAACCTTGCAAACCCCCACACGTGAGGCAGAGGAATTACCCCTCATCAATAGCTGTTACAAATCCAGATCCTGATCTCCCTCCAGGCATGTGTTTCTCTTCATTTGGACAGAAGGCTTTGGAAAAATCTCTGAAATTTAAATGGAATGATCAAGAAGTACTTTTACCCTTTCTGCAGTAGTATCTTTATTTTATTTATTTATTTAATTATATTTTTTTCCAAGTGACCTTGGAGGATCTTTTTCACTTTGAATCCGCATTGAAAAACGCTGCAGTAAAACACGAACTTGTTTTATATGCAACGTGTAACTGCGTGCTGTCGGTGGTTGAATGAATTATTAACACGCCAGGTAGTGGCTAGAAAAATGAGTGTTACCATAGAAATCATCAAATATGAGAACAAAACAGAGACATATCAAAAACGAAAGTGCTTTCCACCAGTCCTGAGTTCCTATCTCCATGAAACCATCTGCATGTCGTGCGCTGACCTCCGGAGATCTCTTGAAGGTGTTCAGTTTTATTAACGTTGGAAATCAGGTATGCCAGCAGCCGGGCTCATTAGGAAACAAGAAAAAACCTGATGTGATGACTGGCACGTTGTCCTTCATCGCACCAAACTCGAGTTCATCAAAACCTTTTTTTAACAAGCAGTGAGTGAGGCAAAAGACATTGTAATGAATGTCTTTTAAGGGGAATTAAAGAAGACTTCTGCAGTTTCTGCGTTAACCTCAGCTGGCACTGACGCTAATGCTAATCCATCGTCCTACGTGACGTTCAGGCCAAGAACAGGTCATGAGTGTCTTGACATGACAGAGTTGCAAAATGAAGTACCAGAGCTGTCTGCTTCGCCTGGTAATTGAAGCTAACACTGCTACCCGATATTCTCTCTTTCCAATCTTGGAGAAAGAGAGCGAGAGAGAGAGAGAGAGAGAGAGAGAGAGAGAGGAGGACTAAAGAGACAAGGGAGATGAAGAATAGATACCGGCGTATTGACCCGTGTTCCCAGGAGGAGAGAATTAAACACAGCCCAATAAGCGTGGACTCTGACTGGCTAATGCATGAGGGGTATAAAAGCCTGTAGACAACCAAGCCAATAGAAACCCCATTATCTATCAGCATCTATTGTGCTGCCGAGAGGCCCAATGCCGCGTGGCATGACGTGGCAGCTGCTCGAGCGTGCCCGGCAAGCGGACGAAGGGCAGGCGGACGAGGGGCAGGCGGACGGGCAGACGTTAAATTCCGCCTATTGCTCTCAGTTGCACCATTCAGCTCGGCGTTGGCTTTTCGCATCTGGATGCTCGGCCAATATCAGCACAACAATGCATGTCAAAACAAGCCTCTTTTTCCTGCTCATTAAGATCAGGCCCCTGGAGGGACAGATCCCAGAGTAGGAAAGAAACTGACACTACAGACGTGCGTACACGTACACACACACACACACAGACACGCACACACACACACACACAAAACAGCACTCTGGGCAAAGTTTTTGGCTAATTGGCAACAACAGATTTATTTTCATTTTGCTTGTCTCCCTGGTGCTCATGCGCTTGGACAGAGCTTTAAGCTAAGGCAGTGAGGGTGAACATAGTAATTGTGGGTAAAACAGCATGAGGGCGTTACTGGAGGTTAAGCATCACTAAACTCAATGTCTCTGCTTGTCCCTCGGTGTCTGCTCGTATGAGTGGAGAAAGAATCTGGCTAGAAGAAGTTACAGTTGTGTAAGGCTTTTTTTTTTGGGGTGGGGGGGGGGGTTGTATTACCAGCTGCGAAAAAAGAAACAGCCTTTTGACTATGGCCCCCTGACACATCAAACATGGCAAAAGAACTCCAGAATAGTCTTACGTAAAAATCCGCTGCTTTAAAAAAAAAAAAAGAAAAGAAAAAAAAAAGAAATAATAAGAGTGTGCTACTGCCTACCGAATGTTAATGTAGGGATATGTGCAGATGGAAAGAGAGAGAGAGGCCAATGTCATCAGTAAGGGAGAGTGAGAGAGAGAGAGAGAGAGAGCTCTTTCATCTCCTCCTGACATCTTCAAAGACAATGAAAATCACTAACCCTACTCTCTGTTCTGAATTAACACACACACACACACACACACACGCTCACACTCACACATAAACACGCACACACACACTCACATGCATACACACTCAGTCACTCACATGCACACACACACACACACACACACACACACGCACACAAAATACAAATCATGAAATAAAAGCCCAGGCTAAAAGACACAAATGCCTGTCAGAGTCCACTCCATCACTGCTCTATTCTCCATGTGCCCTGTGTTTGGCTGGATGTCAGTGTGGAGCCCATAAATAACAGGAGGGTTTGGCTGGCCTTCTGCTTCTGCATCTTTAGCATTGCTTGGATATGAGCCATGCTCTCCTCTCCATCACTCCACTAACTGCCATGCTGACATCAGCTCCAGCTAATCAGCGATGGCAAAAAGTTCGTCAGGCAAACGAGGTGGAGTTTTCAGGATGGGGACGAACAACAAAAGGCGATTTGTGAATGTAATCTGACAAGTGGAACAAATTCGGTTAATGGCTACTGGTTTGTTTGTTGGTTGGTTTCTTTGTTTGTTTGTTTTAGTTATGGTTTGAAGCAAAGCTGCTTCAAGGCTTTTGACCATGTTGCGATGTTTACTCCAGCAAGCCTACACGTTGGCAGTGAACGAGTAGATTTCCATACAGCTCTAAGATCTTTCTCTGTTTGGCGAAGCAGAAGTTGGCATTAACCAAGTTTAGATTCTGCAATTCGAGATTTTAATTAAAACTGGAGTCCCTTATCATTTTCCATCATCATTTATGAATTGAATATCAAATTATTTCTTGAATTTAATGAGTTGAAAATGAATTGACCCTAATCCTGCTATAGAAAGCGAACTTAAAAAATAGCATATTAATAGCAATGAAATATTTCTAAGTAATGAGTATATATCCTTCATAATATATGCATTAAGTCATAAAATACCAACAGTAAAGAAATTCTTAGCAGTTACTCCAGTTTGCCTGCACTAATTGCATGTTTGGAATTTGACTCTTTTTTGCCGTCTAAGTGGAGTTATTTATACAGTGTTTTGTTTCTCCTAGCTGCATGTGGTTATGTAGCTTCAGTGTTTACCTCTTAAGTTTCTGCTTGGGGCTCAGTGCAGTTGGCAGCCTTATATGCTTGTTATTGTGAGTAGAACTTGGTTGTCTTCAAGCAGTGTCTCTGTGTTTGTTGCTATGATGGATTCAAGATGCTCTGGGGTAGATGGTATGTGCGTGTGTGTGTGTGTGTTTTACTGTGTGGGTGTTCTGTTTAGGATTATTAAAGAGTGTGTGTGTGTGTGTGTGTGTTTGTGTGTGTGTGTGCGCGCACGTGTGCATGTATGTTTAACTGTGTGACTATTGTGTTTAAGATTATTAAAGAGAGCATGTGTGTGTGTGTGTGTGTGTGTGTCTGTCTGTGTGTGTGAGACAGAGAGAGAGGGGGGAGAGAATACCGTCATGTAACACAATCTGAAATGATTCTTATTAAAGGCAAACACAGCACTTTGTTGAAACAAGCTCCTTTTTTTTGCTGGCAAAGGTATTATGAAAATGATGCAACAGCAATCAGTTGGTGTGCAAATAGATGAATCATGCCATAGTGAATTTTGATTATCGAGAGGAGGAGCATGAAATCAGTAATAGCTTGTATCTCACCACCCACTTTCAAATGTATGTTGTTGCTAAGACCCTCATACAGGAACTAAATCCTTACCATCCGAGGAAAACAGGATAAGTCTTAATGAAAAAAAAAGAGGGAGAGTTGATTATAATGACTAAATATATGAGTCATTTTGAACTGATTTACTTGAGGATCTTCTTGAGGTCCCTGCTGCCTTGAGGGTATTTATTTTAGGGGTTTGTTTTTGTTTTTTAAATTTTATTTTGTCGGGGCGGATTATGAGCCAGCCTGTTTGGAAATTCAAACTCTGAGCCATTTTATTCCTTTCCCCAGGTATCAGATAGCCAGTGTTCCTGAGTTGGTGAGAGCTCTGCATGTCCTTGAGCGTTGTCCTGAGGGGGTGGGCAACATCTCCCCATGCAGACACAGAGTGTTTGTGTAGAGCAGAGAGTTTGAGAGAGAGGCTTTGGGTAGAGCTTTAGCAGATGTGATGCGTGTGAAACAGTTCTGGGGTTGACTCAGGGTGGCTTGGAACAAGCCAGTGTTGGCCAGTCTCCTGATACGGTTATGGCTGAATGTGTGTGTGTGTGTGTGTGTGTGTGTGTGTCTGTGTGTGTATGAGAGTACCTGGCTGAGCCATAAGCACTGAGGCACACACAGACCATCTGCATCAGAGACCGTCTCTGAAAGGTCATACCCACAGCGACAAACACATAAACACACACACACACACACACACAATCCTCCTCCACACTCCCCTTCTCTTACACCCACACACTATTCCTCTGCCAGATACACACACACACACACACACACTCCTAAAGCCGCCTGTAAAGAGTGTGCATTCATAAAGTCCGGTGAAGGTTCTGCTGTGATAACGATGGAGCCAGCTGCTCTCTGTTACCCAGAGAAGGATGTTGATCCTCCTCACAATAAAAGATGGGGGAGTCTTTATAGAGCCCTTAGGATCAGATCCTTATCAAAGCTCTGGAGGTGTTTCTCCTTTCTCTCTGGTGTGTTAGGTTTATCAGAGACACCTGTCCTCCACCCCCCCCCCCCCCCCGCGCGCACACACACACACACACGCACACACACACACACACACACACAAACACACACACACACACAGTCACTCCCTTACTCACTCACTCACTCATTCACTCACCTCCTGTGCCTGGAGCTTGATACAGAGCTTTACTTGACCTTTACCAGATGAGTGGTTTCTATGGAGAAGGCTTCCGTGTTCATGTTCTTCGGCTCCGCCTCTGATGTGATGTTGTCAACGTTCATCCTGAACCAAACCGACATTTGAAGTCAGGATACTCTTTTCTCCTCCTCCAGGTAGAGACTGGTTCCCGGAGAGTGAATATTCGGCCCAGTATCACTCCAGTCAAAAAAAGAAAAAGGAAACCTTTCTCTGAAAGTCTGCTGTTGTCTTTCAACCCGCAGCAGGCTCAGAATGCACTGAAAAGAAAAAGTTGAAGAAGTTTTGATTAATTTTCAATTATGGATGTAGGTGCAGGTCTGAATTCTGAGCTTGTCTGTGCTCATGTCTTGGGCAATGGTAAAACTGGACCACAGATATGACACGATCATCTCTTTCATGTAATAACACTAATGTTAATCGACACAAGCCACCGCAAATGATTCAAGTTTTTTATCTTCACCTTTTCTGTGCTGTAATGAAAGCAAAAGAGTATTCGTAATCATGCATGATAATTGGCCTGAAACCTGAAGCCCTGGTAAGGTTAGGGAACTACATGACATTTTGTTACTAATTAGATCAGGAACAAATAAAAAAAAAGAAAAAGTAGAGGAAGCTAAGCCCTAGTGGGCCACAGACACACAGGGAGGTGGTTTCGTTTGTTTGTTTGTTTGTTGTAGTTTTTTTTTTTTTTTTTTGGAGTTGCGTAGGTGCATGCTGGGAGATTAGAAAGAGATGGGCATGGGATGTAGAGGCGGGTGGGGGGGGGGGTAAGAGAACCGTGTCAGTGTTTGTCATAAGCTGGGTCGTCGACTGTTCTTTTCCAACCGTGATGCAACAAGTCCTGGACAGCTCCAGTCAATTCACGGTACAACCCACAGTAAACAAAGGAAGTTTCAAAGAGGAGGAACACAATTGGATTGTTTTTTTTCTTTCTTAGCTCTCTGAAGCGTTTGAGCTTCTCTTAAGCATATGTTTGTTTTTGTAACCCTGTAGGTCTTACCAAATGGATATAAAATGCAGCGAAGAGATTACAGAGGTGGAATGATGGTATTTAGATTAATACTAGAAGCCCAGACAGATAGGTACTTTATCACAGATACAACAAAAGGTACCATCTCCATCTAATGGGCGGTTCAGACTGACTTCATACTCAGTGTGTGTATGCATGTGTGTGTTTGTGTGTGTGTGCGCACGCATGCGAGGCGTGACTGCGACACAGATTTTCCATTACCACTTAGGCCTATGTAATTACTTTTCCCCACTCTTCAGAGAGCCAGGCTTTTGGAGGTGGGAGGGAGGGGTGAAGGTGGGTCAACGCACCCAACACGAACGATCAAAGGCGTCGGCGTAGGCGGATGCATTTAAAGTGGGCGACAGGGCTGTCATAGTGGAAGCAAGCACTTAATGCCCACGTCTGCAACTAGTCAGTCTTATACGCCACCCTCTGCTAAACCCCTCCATCTCCTCACATCCCCACATCCCCCTCTGACACCTCCCTAAACCCCCCCACCACATCTCCGACCAGCCCCTTATGGCCCCCTCTTCCGAGTCGGTCACTGTTTCGCCAGTTGACAAAGCCTTGGCCTGAGAAGATCCATCTCCTAGCTGAGCATCCTTAGTGCCATATTTGGAATGAGGGAAAGCTGCTGTAATGGCCACAAAATGACCCATCAGCATGATGGTAACAGATGAGGGAATTTCAATCCACAGTCCAATCCGTCCACACAGCCTCATTAAAGAGAGCCATGCATCTGTGGGCCTCCTGGAGTTCACATCTGTCTGCCTTACCCTTTTCTGGCAAGACTCCACACACACACACACACACACACACACATGGACACACACACGCACACACACACACGCACACACACGCACACACGGACACACACACATTGCACCCGCAACCTCTGCTCTGCTCTAGTCCCATTCTACAACTCTCCTGAGACAATTAGCCTATCCTGAACAGACACATACACACACACACACACACACACACACACACACACACACACAGGCAGGCACAGTCACAGAGTGCTTCTAGTGACATAGCACCGTTCCCTTGTTTCAAAATGGATTATGAAATCCAAGCCTAAGAAGTGTCTCTTCTATAACAGGTTTTTGTCAGGTTTAACAGTATGTTTTAGTGGGTCCATATTGATATTAAGATAATCATAGTCACAGATAATCTCACAGTCTGACATTTCAAATTTCACAAGTCACTTATCTTTTTTTCTTTTTTTTTTGAAAATTTGAAAAATTAAATTAAAATTTTCTGAAAAGCAATTCTTTCTTTTGAATTCACTTGAAATCAATTTCATTTTCTTTTCATCCCTTTCTTGTCTTGTAAGAAAAAGTACTTTCGAACACTCACTTCTGAAATTTGTGGTACGTTTAATACAGTCAATACAATTCCAGTTGTTTTTCTCACTCAACCCTTTTCTGTAATGGGTGTTTCTAATGGCTGTTAATGACAGGGTGCGCTGTGGTCATGCTAGAAACAGATTACTTCTAAAGCTTAACATCACTCTCCCTTGTCCTCTAAAAGAACGAAGGTCATTCCTGAAAAAGAAAAAAAAAGAGTTACTGCATGTCCAGTGTGTTTTTGGAAATAAAGATGGTGCATTACAGACCCTGCTGAAAAAAAAAAAGAGAACGCCTCAGATTAACCTCTGCTTTCCTCAAATCAAAGAGATTGCTGTCTACAGCAATCATGTTCAAGTCAGGCACCAAAGTATTTTTCAAACTAAGTCTCTTTCTCTCTCTCTCTCTCTCTCTCTCTCTCGCTCTCTGTGTTTTTTTTTAAAACTTGAAATGCTTTTACAGCACACCTCTGTGATCCAACAGCAAGACTTATAAGAATGAATAACTCAAGCTCTGGACTCAGTCAAAAGAGTAAAGGTGTCTGAGCATACATAGCCTGTATTGCCAAAGAGTTCATGACGAATATATGACTCTGTGTGTGTGTGTGTGTGTGTGTATGAGAGAGAGGGACTTAAGTTGGTTTTTCTCATTGCAGCAAATTAATGTGTTCACGTCCCCTTGTGTAACAGCTCACAGAGTAAATTTTCCAAAGTTATTTTACATTCATTAAAAACTACAATACTACAAGATTGCAATTACTTGCAAGAGGTCATTTTTTTCATCTGCTTATGTAATCACTTTCACTCTGGTAAAGTGTTAAAAAAAGAAAAAAAGAAAAAAAAGAGCTGAATTAACTCAGGAAGTTTGAATAGTCAGCTTCTATGGATTACATAGACACAGGTCATTTTACAGGACTGAATTTGTTTATGGACTGTGGTGGGGCCAGACTGTGGCGTGCCCTATATTACACTGTCCTGTGTGTGTGTGCTAGGTTATCAGACCATTGTATTTTGTGCATGTGAGTGTGTGTATTAGGAAGTTGCCTTCATATTTATCTTTGTTGGCTTTGTATTCGACCTGTGCGTCATTGTTTGCGGGCTGGCACTCAGGCAGTCTCTTTGTGAAGACACTGCCTGCAGTGGAGTGCTTCACACAGCGTGTGTGTGTGTGTGTGTGTGTGTGTGTGTGTGTGTGTGTGTGTGCGTGCGTTTAAGTGCTCATCACCTGTCCATGCCTTCAGGCGATAGAGATAGAGAGAGAGCAGTGTCTGCTAAACAAAGCGCATGGCAGGCCACAGTACACAGCCTCAGAGAGCCTGTCACTGGTTATCTCAGCATTCAGCAAATATACAGCACCCTCTGCTACCTATTTCATCCACCAAGGTTCTGTCTCCTATTCACTCCGCTCTGCCTGTCTGTCAGCTAGCATGTGCAGCTATCTCTCAATAATATAACACATAGCAACATCGTCCTAGATCATCTGCCCTATCTCTCTCTCTCTCTCTCTCTCTCTCTCTCTCTCTCTCTCTCTCAGAAACACACATCCTCTATGATCTATTCATCTACTCATGTTAATGTGTGTGTTCTGCAGTTATTTGCTCTATCTATCTATCTATCTATCTATCTATCTATCTATCTATCTATCTATCTATCTATCTATCTATCTTGTAACATTTAGCTACAAACATAGCGGCTTCCCAGGGGGATCTCTGACTGTAACGCAAGAGCTATTCCTCTTACGTTGTCTGCAAGTGTTTGCTATATTCTGTCTAGCATAGCATCTTGAATCTAACCCGTGTCTTTCGTAGTTTTCTGTCCTGTCGAATGTGCTAGTCTCTCTTTCTGCACTAAACACGCAGCTGTCTCCCCTGGCATCTGCTGGTATCTTTCATACATATAGGCTATTACTGTCTCTCATACCATGGATTTGCTTGTAGTTGACATAGCATGTGTTCCACTGGTGTGATAATTACAAGCGTTGTTGTTTATGTAATTTGAAACACTTATGAGCAATTCTGAGTCTTCTGTGAATGTCAGGGGATGTCAAAACCTGCCATGCTCTCGGTTAGATACTCGACTGTGCTGTCTATGAAAACCGTGGAACGTGAGATGCAGGCGTATGCTTGTTTATTTTTCATTAGCATCGTACTTAGGCCCATTAAAAAGCAGCCACCCGCAGACTTGCTGTTCATCCGAGAAGGTTCATCCTCTTCTTTCTCTGCTTCTAGTGGCGAGCAGAGAAATTTGCTAATGAGATATGAAAACGACAGATCAAGACAGTTGCTGTGTTTTGGTCTATTATGAATGTGCATTTTTCTAGCATCATTAGGAGCGTAAGTAAATGTGTGTGTGTGTGTGTGTGTGTGTGTGTAGAGAGAGAGAGGGGGAGAGAGAGAGAGATGCCGGCTGCGCAGGAGAGTTATCATATGCTATTATCCAGCCGACTGTATGAAATAAACTCAGTGCAGTAAAATGTATGTTTTCGGCTGGGTCTGGAAATGGTTCTTCGCGTTAGTCTCAGGGTAAAGGTAAACATGAAATGGGAGAGTGGTGTATTGCCAAGGAGAACGAAAGCCAACAACTTAAGAATGAATTTTAGGATAAAATGACCGTAAATGTGGCAGTGTGAGTGATAGTAGTAAGGTGTGTGGTATTATCTACGTCAGTATTTATATGGCACCAACACGGCTGTGCATAAGCTGACATTTGTAATGACTGCAAAATGTTTGTTTAGGCTATGGAAAGGATCAAAGTGTGAAGAAAAGTGATAAAACAATTGTAGCTGACGTTGACTCAGATGCCATTAGTGTCAATTGCGCCGCCACAAATGGGTCTTGAATTCAAATACACTTTTTGTTTTAAAAGCTGATTCACGGCTGTGCCCCCGAATACAATATTTTCACTGAGCATAAGCAAGAGATATAAAAGCAAAGCTTGCAGATGCAGACTGTTGACGGTCGTGTCCTCATTTTAACCACATATGGAGCTGTAGCAAATGAAATCAAAGATATGTCCGGAAGCCTCTGCGGCACAATAGGCTAACGCTGGAACTCAAACTAACGGTATAGTCCATGGCATCTGCTGTCTCGGGCTTTAGAGTCCAGCTGATGACGGTAGTAATGACAGACTTGGCTCACTCAGTCGCCCCGATTCTTTTACCATCTCTCCTACAGCGCCTGTCACTGTCAGCAGTGATAAACCCAGTTTGACACAGGCATTTGAGTAACACACATAGACATAACATGATCAAGTCAGTGGGCAAACAAAGTCACTTTCCCACTGAAACTCTGTCAACAGGACTGTTTCTCACCGTCTTATTCAGAAGTTTTGTTGTGTGGTGTTTCAGAAAGAAAGAAAGAAAGCATCACACACACACACACACACACCACTCTCTCTCTCTCTCTCTTACCAGTAGACACACATGGACCATTGGTGGTGACTGCTCAAAGACCCTTGCTCAAAAGTGTAACCATGAGAGATATGCAGCCAAGGTCTATCCTCATATGCATTAGCAAATCCATCTAACGAAAGCCCATTTAGGATCATTTGTATGCTTTGCCCCTTTAACAGTGATGGAGCGAAGCAATCAATTTCATTTCTGTAACCAGGATGAAGAAGGAAAAAATTAGCTGTTTTCCTCCCTGTCATTACTGACGATCAAATTAAGAGGATGGCCTAGACGGGCAGGGGTAATTACAACAGAGGGGAAAGGGGATGAAAGAGAGGGGGAGAGAGAGAGAGAGAGAGAGAGAGAGAGAGAGAGAGAGAGAGAGAGAGAGAGGGAATTGGGTAAGTGGTGCTGAAAAGGTCAGAATCTTGTCTCCATTATTCCATTATCCTACAACAAAGCAAAAAAGAGAGAAGTAAATGATTGAGAAAGGAACATGGATCAAGGATTGGCTGTTCCTCACAGAAAGAGAGAGAATGGGTTGATGGAGAATAGCAAAGTGGAGATTTATAGTGTCTGGCACCCAGACTGTGGGAGTCACTGTCTGAACCAGTCAGTCCTGCTCTACACACTCTCTATGGGCACAACTTTCCTATTCCCCCTGTGTCTTTTCCAACCACATGGAGACAGATATTCTACCTAGTATTAAATAGTGTTCAGACTGATGTGCATATAGATTACACTAATGCCTCTCAGCTCTCCATTGTCTAGCATGACACAAACAATAAATTTAGTCTCCGTTAACACGTTAATTTGTTCATTAGTAAATAAATAAATAAATAAATAAAAATTGAGCCTTATGAGCCTGAGAGAGATGCTCTGTGGCTAGACACTGTGTGTGTGTGTGTGTGTGTGTGTGTGCGTGCGTGAGCGCGCACATCTGTGTTCCTGTGTGTGTGGGTGTGTGTCTGCATCTGCGTGTGGGTGTCGAGGGGTGGAGGGGCGGTAGGACTGAAGCAGCTTTGTGGGTGGAGACAGAGACACCACCAGACTGGTTTGAGGAGCAGGGGGAGTGGTAGTGGGCAGGTTGGCAGAGTTGATGAAGTGACCCTGTGCTTCCACTGGCTATCGCCCTCCACCACTACTGGCTCGATTGATGAAAACTACCCTGCAGCCAGACACTTGGCCAGATTACAAACACATCACTTTGTCTTGTGTACTGCTGTTTCTGAAAGCATGGCAGTCTCTCTCTCTCTCTCTCTCTCTCTCTCTGTCTCTCTCTCTCTGTGTCTCTAATTGGTATCAATCGCTCCACGATCATTCTCCACAACAAACAGTACCATTATTACTCCTCTGGACTCCATCTGTGATAGTTACAGTGTTGGTTTGGAGCAGCGGAATGGGTAGTGAGTTTTATGTCTATTTAAAACCAGCAGCCTCTAGCCTGACTGGAACAACATCTTCAGTTGTTTTTCTGGTATCCTCTGTGCTATGCTGTGCATGGATGTCTTTTCAAAATGAAGTATAAAACATTCACTGCAGCTTGTTTCAGATTTCGTTTTGTTTGTTTGTTTGTTTGTTTTTCAGCACAGAGACATGAAAGGGGTGAAACAGAAAGAATGTGAAGTGCTTTTTTACCTCTCCCTTTTAAAACTCAGACACAGTGCCCGCTGCAGGTGTGCCTTGTATCCAGGCAACCGGGAAATGGAGGGGAGGGATGGACAGCAGTGGAAGGGAACAGGGAGAGAGGCTGAGAGCACTCCCAGTCCTGCCCCCTCAAAAAGTAACAGAAAATTCCAGACCGTGATTAGGACTGTGGGAACAGTGGGGTTTGGTTTCCTCATGTAAAATCAGTACTTCAGTACTTCAGACTTTTACACTGTGCCTGTGTGTGTGTGTGTGTGTTAGTGCGTGCTGTGGGAAGCTCAGAACTCAGGGGGAGGACTGACAGTGTTCAGCAAGGAGCTTAAAACAAAACACATATTAGTGATGTGGCTGCACAGCCTGGCTCCAGCCACTTTAACTACTGAAACGTGGGAGATGATCTGGTACTGTCTGTAATCCTGAGGGGTTGTGTTGAAAAAGAAGGTGCCTTTGGAGCATGTGCATGCACAGCTGGAGATGTTAATATGTGTTGGTATGTGTATGTTTGTATGTGCTCTGTGTTTGTGTTTGTGTGTGTGTGTGTGTGTGTGGAGAGAGCCATGGCATATTTATCATGCTGAATGTGATTGTGGAGTGGTGGTGGATGGTGTCTGAACTGCAGTAGTGTTTGCCTGCTGTTTACAGTATTAGCAGAGGCCAGCTTGACCCTCACCCAACACACACACACACACACATACACATACACACACACACACACACAGAGGGAGAGAGAGAGGAGAAATGTGGAATCTCAGAAACAAGAAAGAGAAAGGGTGAAAAAGTAGACCGAAAGAGCAGACAGAAAGAGAGAAAGGATTGTGTGTGTGTGTGTGTGTGTGTGTGAGTGTCTGTGTTTATGTGAAGGAGAGATGGCAAATAAGGAGGGAGAGAAGAGAAGAGGGACTGTGTTGGAGAGAGAAAGAGAAAAGGAGAGAAAGAGATGGGCTGACCCACTTTACAGACACCATGCTGAGCTCCCAGCCAGCACTGTAATAAATAAAAGGCGGCAGGCTGGCAGAACCTAACAGCTGCTTGGTGGTTGTCTGTCCCTCCAGAGTGTCTCCCCTCCCGCCCTTACCTCTGTGAGTACTCACTGCACCCAACACACACACACACACACACACACTCAAACCATGCACACACGCACACACACTCACACACACACACACGCATGCACACCCTCATACACTATGTGTGTGCATGTCTGTGTGTGTGTATGTGTGTGTGTTTTTTGTGTGGTCAGCTTGGTGGCTGTGTTTTGACCATGATGCTGGATGAGTCCATCTTGGCATAGTTGATGTGGATACATAGAGACACACAAGCCACAACATAACTATTCATTCATGCACACACACACACACACACACAGAGTACAGTTCAAACTCAAAATCTCAGCAGGAGCCTTCTTCGTGTTTCAATGCACCAAGGAATGAAAACAATTTATTCAAACCTAAAACTCCCATGTGACAAATTAACACCCATGGTAACTACACGTCTTCATACCACTCTTCCCAGTAAGGCTTATCTGTTTTCCTGTACTTGCTCCAGTTTTACAGTCAAACGAGTCTGCTGTGATTTTCTGCTCAAAGTCAAAGCCACTATTCACCAGAGGCATATCAAAGTCACTCTGTGTGTTTGTGTGTATGTGTATGTGTATGTGTGTGTGTGTGTGTGTTTGCACATGCACATCTGTGTTTATGTGTATGCGTGTGTGTTTGTGCGTGCGTGTGTACTTGCACACGCATTTCGGTGTGTTTCTGTGCGTGTGTGTGTATATGTGTGTGTGTGTGTGTTTTGTCCTTGTTGAGGGTCAAGCCCCACTGCAGACAATCAATCAGAGAGCCTGTGTACTTTGGTCACAGAGGCTGCTCTCCCTGCTTCCATCAGGGACATAAGGACAGGCTGTTCCCTACTCAAAGGTGACAGGGGAATGTATCCACACCCTGAGACTGTGGAGCAAAACATAGCTGGACCAGAGAAACGACCTCTCAGAATGAAGTCAGACTGTTCCACCTCCTACTCGCAACCAAACACACAGGTCTAGGATCATCTTTCCCAACTTTCTCACCTTAATCTAAACCAGCGGAAAAAAACATTTTTACTTAACTCAGATCAGCTATTAACGGCAGCATGTCCTCGCATTAGTGCAGAAATTGCATTAGCGTCACAGGATTTTAACAATCACCACATGAAATTCTTAAATAGTTATTGTTATTTAAAAAATATCATTTGTGGAGCACAACCCAGCAGAGTTTGAGAGATTTTTTTAAAAGGAAAAATATGAAACTTACTGGATTTAAAAAATCATGATAAGGTTGATATTTTCTTTTCTATATATATATATATATATATATATAAAATTGAAATTACATAGAAATAATTACAGTGCAAAAAAGGAAACATGTTGAGCATTTTGATTGCTTTTCATGAAAGAGAAGAGAACTCTGGGTGACGTGTGCACGTTTGAAAATGTCAAGCATGAAAAAAGCAGGAGCAGGGCTGATTACAGTTAATCAGAATTATCCAATCAGGTGTCACCGCTGACCCAGAAACACTGACCAGTCAGGAAGTGCAGTGTGAGAGCCTTAATCAATGGACCACTGTGATTATCCAGGTAAATTAGAGGAATGAGTGAAACTTACAGCTTGTGAGGCAGGTGTTGTAGTATTCCCATTGCAGGGATAAAAATACATACATATATTTATATATGTATGTGTGTGTGTGTGTGTGTGTGTGTATATATATATATATATATATTACAACTGTGAAATAAAAGCAGCAAACAAGATTAAACCCAGATTTGATCCCAGTGTTCTGTGATGTTTGTGGTGGGATTAGACTTCACAGCGTTAGAGGCCCCCCAGGGTTTTTCGTAGCATTTTTTTTCTTTTTCAGAATCTCAGCTGCAGTTTAGGGGTAGAGCTGTTTTTTCGACGAGGCTTTGGGGTTCTTTGAAAGTGCGTTTTTTTTTTGTTTGGGGTTTTTTTCGAAGACAGCGCGGGAAATGGATGGAGTGAAAGAGTAGACGCTGACAGAGAGTAGCCTCCGTTGGATCTCCTGGCACAGCCCGACTGGCCGCACGCCACCAGTCATAAAACAACATCAGTGTGGTTTTATCTTCAACTCCTGCCACAAGCTCTGACAGATGACTTTCTAAAATAAAAATTAAAGCCCTTGAACTTTTTTTTTCTCTCTCTCTCTCATTTTCCACCTTAAGTCGTTGTTGTCCTCCGCTTTATGATTTTGATTTCTAGCCTTAAAAAACAGATTGGTGTGTCAAAGCTCGCTCTCTTTCCGCTCAGCACAGACTGTCACGGCAAACGAGCATAAATAAACTGCCTCTCGTCCCTGATGGATGGGCCCGGACACCTCATGCAGTGTAGATCATTTGCAATCTACACCCTCACACACCGTATCAAGGATTTATATATACATTACGCCGGATCATGTAGGACCCCCCCCGGGGAGACAGAGGGTAGGGGGGAGTTCCATATGCGCTGTGACACCTTGTCTTCGCATGCTGTCTGAGTGTTTAAGAGAGGTTGGGGGAAGTGATTCCAGTCCCGGTTCAGAGGGGTAAAGGTGGCATGCCTTGGTGTGGACGACGATGACAGAAGACGGCAGAACTGTGGAGCGGTCGTCGACCGTTTCCGCCTGGAAATTGGTAGGACTGCAGCACAGCGGAGCCTTTGTAGCTTCCAGTCTTCTTGTGATTTGGTGGACAGACATGTCGGGAGGTTTAGTCAGGGTGCTAACACAGGCGGTAATGAGGGCAGGTTGTGTTCCAGCAGCCGCTGTGGCTTCCCCTCTGAAAGGCGAGAGCAAAAGAGACCGAGAGACCGAGAGACCCAAGTGATGGGAAAGCAATCATACCGTGTTTGTGGCTAAGTGGAAACTGGGTATTGGTCTATTGAGGTGGACAGATGTGAACCTTCTATTTATTCTATAACATGAATAAAACAACCCAAAGCGTTGTTCTACTCGCACACATGTGCCCAGTGACTCAGATCCAAGCTCCAAGCCTCATTTTCACTTTTATTTAATCTCATATTAAACACCTTTGAATGTCAACATTTTCAAATAGAGTGCTTGGCATAATTAAATATCTATAGCACCTGAACACTGGAACAAATGGTCTAGTGAGGTTGCTAGGCAGGTTGCCCTGGAGATTTGTGTCATATTACAAGTGGAACTGTGTTACTACAAGTGCTTTATTAGATACAAGAGGTTTGAAAGGACCTCAGGTCTTACAACAAATATTATTTTTATGTTAATGAGATAGTCATTGATATGCTATAATACAACAATGAAAACCAAATCACCGTTAAAATAATAAAGTTGCTCTCATGCTTCTTGGTCTAACGTTGTTTATAATGTGGCAAGTGATAAACAGACTATGAGAAAATTACATTAGAAAAGCATGCCCTAAACTCCTGAGTAAAGAATTGTATGAATCCCTACATACTGTACTTGAACTGCACCCAATTGTTTTTGATGGCAAATGATTGAAACCTCACTGAAGGAAAGAGGAGATTTGCCTCTAGAGGGAGCCGACATAACCAAAGCCACGGGAGAATCTGACGTCGTCAGTCTCCTGGATACAGTTCAACTTCTACCCCTGTGACTGAAACCCTGTGCTCCATTTCCCAAGCTATATATAGTGTTCGCTAAAGCCGCGAGACTGAACTTAAACGCAGGCATTCTGAAACTGGGGTAATAGATGCTGAAAACAGCCGCAAGCTTGTACCCAAATAAAAAGAGAAAAAGGGAAAAAAAAAAGCATTCCCAGTTTAAGTTCCACAGAAGCCCTACATGGAGAGGACAGTGACCCGGTGGCCGTGCAAGATCTGGCCTGCAGACCTTTTTTTTTCTTTTTGTGAGCCGCGATAATGACATTCTGGTCAGTGACAGAGGAGGAGATGAATCCGTGAATCTGTCCGGACGTGGCAGACCCCCTGTAAAGCTGGCACCAGCTCAAACATTCAGCTAAGTGAGACAAATGGTTCGGTAATATCCCTAACTGTGAGCAGTACACCCCCCTCCCCCTTTCTCCCTCCACACCCCCTCCAATATGTCATATGCTGTGTAGCGATGATGAGCGCAGGGCTACCCTCACACTTAGCTTGCACTGTCTTGCTGCTCGCTGGTGTGTGAAGGCTGTTCAGAGTGTAACATTCTCTTAAAGGAAACTCCAGGGAGTTGGAGTTCATCCAACGAGAGATCTCGTCACTGCACTCTGTAAATGGGTCTGTTCTAGTGACGCTCTGGGATTTGGGTGGGGGTTGGGTTGAGGGGGTGAGGGGGTGAGGGCAGATCCTTAAAAGGTTCCTCGAAATCTCAAGATCTCTCCTTTTGTTGGGGAAATGGCGCCTGAGAGCCTCAAGGTGGATTTAGGCTCTTATGTTGTTTGTTGTTGTGAACAGGTTTATGATACCTTATCTAAAGTCAAAGGAGGAGAAGGAGGAGGAGGAGGAGTAGGAGGAGAAGAAGAAGAAGAAGAAGAATAGGGAGTGGGTGGGAAGCTGTTTGAAATGGTACAATGAGACCAAAAGAAGAGCAGTGAGGAAAAGGTCATGTTTTGGTTGTTAATTGTGCCTCCCTCTGTTTGCTGACACTGATATGGCACCACGTTGTGGAAGACATTGAAAACACAGAGAGAGAGAGAGAGAGAGAGAGAGAGGTTTCACTAGCTGTCCACATACAAGGCAAAACAGTGCAAATGAGGAAGAGATGCTGAGATGCAGAAGAGATGAGAGAGGTGAAGTGAAGGATGGAATGAAAGGAAGATTATCACAAAGGCAATCATCGGAGGGGCAGAATTGTCCATTTGAAATTCTATTCCCTGGCCATGCGTTGGCCTGAAATGGAATGGGAGAATAAGTGGGGAGTGAGAGACGGAGAGAGAAACAGAGAGATAGAGAGAAAGAGAGAGAGAGAGAGAGAGAGAGAGAGAGAGAGAGATGAGACACTTCAGCCAAGAGTTCATAAAAGATTTGCCATATGGACAGCATTGAGAATAGAATGGTCCACTGGTAGAGTTAACTATAGCTGCCTGATCTGACGATAACATTAACATCGAAAACCTCTACATGTATCTTGCCAGTTTCTTCTGTGTCTGTCATCTCTCCCCAAAGACAGGTCTACACTTACAGCTCCAATTGTCTGCTATATTTGCCTTATACTGTGAAATCACCCCATAATACAGATATATTTGAATGCAATGTCTCAATGGAAACATGCCAGCGTTTTTTGGGGGGTTTTTTGTTTGTTTTTTTAAGCTTTTATGCCAGGTCACCACCCACCAACTCCTCATACAGTGACAGAGCAGAAAAGTTTTTGCCAGTGTTTTTTGTTCGTTTGTTGGTTTCCTGGTCCATTCTCAACTTTAAATGCTTTTTTCCACCTGTTCTCTCATCCTGGATCCACTTTTTTCCCCAGAAAGAAGAACAGAAACGAGAGGGAAAAAAAATAAACAGAGAAAGAACACCTTTAGATCATCCTTCATCAAAAGTGTTGCCTTGGTGTAATGGATGGTGTTTCATCTTTGTCTTTAACTCTAAAAGTGTTAAAAATAATGTTATTTTGCAAGGATGTGCATTTTAATGTGTCCAGTCTTGTTCTCACAGGGGCTGCCCTCACTATTTAATTTAGCCTCCTGGTTTCTATTCAGACTCACTTTTAAAGAAAGTGAGTATTACGCTATTATATTCACTGGGACACTTACACACACATGCACACTCACACAGGTACACAAATGCACACACACACACACACACACACACACACACACACACACACACACATTCAAGGAAACACATGAAAGAAATTAAGGTGAAATTAGAGAGTGCAGTGGCCTTGAAATTGCTGGTATGTCAATCTCTTTTTTTTTCACCCCTTTTTCTCACATGGGGTTGGAGGACGGGAGCGCTAACAAAGGCATTCCAATTCTGCAACACTCATCTCTTTCTCTTCTGTCACGCAGAACGAGCCTCCTAAGCAACAGTGTGCACTGCATCAGTGTTCTTACCTTCCTCTTCCCTCTATTTTCACTGTTAACCTCAATCTTCCGGTAGTTTCCATGGGAATTTCGGTCTTATGTACCCCTCTTACAAAATAGTTTCTCTTGAGGTGTTTGGGTCACTGGACCAAATTTAGGTCCCAGTCCCTGCGTGGTGTGGCATTCACTGCCGACAGGGAAAATGGACCTTTATCCATTTACCTGCTGCAGAGCCTGAAGGCACAGCCGAGCCGAGGACATCTCATTCACCGAGTTTGGTCGTGGTCAGAATAACCAAAGACCAATAAACCGACATTCAAACTCAATTATCTATTCAGCTCATCCTGTCATGTGAGCATAATACTGATGTAATAATTAATACATACTATATTCCTGCAGTGTAGTACTAAGTAATAAATGTATTACGGCAGAAGAGTGTGTATTGGTGTTATTGGTTATGTTCTCAAATACCATAATCATTGACATTGACAGGCAGTAGACACAGAAGACATCTGTGCTTTGTTAAGATTAGTTCAGTGAGCACGACAAATTAAGATACATAACAGCAAAAGACTCATATCAGTCTAGCTCTAAGGTTTATTAAGCGAAAGGCTCAGAATTGCATCCTTTGTGACAGTGTAGACTTTAAAGGTCAGAGCCATGATTTTGGGGCTTAGTGGATCTGTGACTGTTGCCACCACTGCTATCCCCATAACAAACAGTCTGCTGGTGATTTCCACAGGAACAAAGTCCAGTAGTCTCATTTCTGTCGCAAGCAAAAGGCATTTTCGTGTGTGTGTTTACAGAGCACAACGGGTAGCTTCTCAAGGACGATGCAGAAATTTCCCGGCTCTGAAAAGAACTCGGCCAAGCCTGGGTCCGGCCCCTTTTAAACTTGGTGGTAATCGTTCTTTAAGGAGCCTCGGCTGAAGTCCACTTTTCCTCATTAAAGAGAGAGCTCACTCTCCAGTCGTTTCGCTTTGTTCATTCTGCCCGAGCTCTTCCTTTTTTCTATCTTCTTTCCTCTCATTCTGGGGGTTTCTTTTGGGTTTTTTTTTTTGTCTTTTTTTTCCCTCTCTTCCCCTGCCCCCCCCCCCTTTTTTTGCTTCTTATAACTCAGAGGCGGTTGGCAAGAAAAGCATCAAGTCTTTATCTGCCCCTCATCAGCCTGGGCTGGCCTGGGCTTTGCTCTTTGTTATGTGGTGCCAAACGTGCTGCATGTTTTTGCAGTTCCGATAGGTCCTAACCTGGAGCGTGCCCAAACTCATGCCCTCTGGGCACGCGTGGACCCGCTCTGGGGTACTGCCGAGGGTGTGCCTTCCGGGTTGATCCATCTCTGGCTTCACCGTTTGATCGCCCCTTTTACAATCAGTACCTACACATACATGCAACTCCCCCACCCCCAGCCCCTTTTTTCCCTTCCTTCTTCTTTTTGAACTTCCAGGAAAATGGCAAACCTGCCCAAACCTATATATCCTCATGCCAGCCTGTGCTTTCATTCTGCTTTAAAACGAAATGGATGATCATTAATTAATGACGGCTGGTTGAGTTAAAACAACAACTGGCTGTCTCACCAAATGTCCTCCCGCTCTGGCCGACTATCGACTCTGGCAGCGTTGCCATTGCGACTGGAGAAAGAGGCCAAAAAACGGCCCGTCAGGGGAGAGTCAGACTAAATGATGCAGTAAGTGCCTGGACAGCTTGCCCTGTTGCCCCTCCCGCCCCCCCCCCCCAGTCTTTCTTCTCGTTGCTTCTGTCACACTCACCGGTAAAACGTTCTCTGCATTTTGTTTTTCACGTGGCTCTTTAAACAGCTTGACATTTCGTACTTAAGCCTTGAGCTCGGCAGCAAACCAAGCCAGATGGGATGTCTGTGTCCCTCAATGAATTAGTTTGTTTGTCTTTATTTGGGTTCTGGTGATTGCATATTTGTTATTCACTTAACGTTGCCGTTTGGAAGTCTGAAAATGCCAAAGGCCTCGTTATTGTCATTCTGCAGGAGACTTCATGTTTTTCACTTCTCAAGCGTAAAGCTCATTAGATTAGATTAAGCTAGCCCCTTTTCTCACACAAACGCAGCTTTAGCTGTCCAATTGGCAAAGATAAACAGAAAACGACTCAACGTTGTTCTGGATCAAGGCACTCACTGTTTTAGGATAATAAAGACCACTCCATTTTTGAGCTGAAATGCATTAACGATAGGCTTTGAAAACCGTTAATGTTAAACCTAAGGCTGCGTTTACAACGAACACGACCAAAGCCCACAGCAAAGACCATCATGCTGTAGTCCTTCACGATTATTTCTTCTTTTTTTTTTCAATTCTCTCACGGATGTAGCACCGCTACATACATGCATAACCTATGCCAAGTTAATTACTTTTGTAAAGGAAATGACTCTTGAGAGGGCTTACGCTGAGGGATATTTCAGCGGCTGACGGTCCCTCTGTTTGAACTGCGCGTGCTCCTGGACTGAAATAAAATCCAGAGCCCTAAATGGATGAGGTCTATTATCAAGGTCTCGCTTCTCTGATCCTCAATAGCATCCACGGCACAATCCCTCTGTTGTAAGAGTCAATCGTTGGGAAATTTAATCAAGGTACTGAAAAGACTCGAATCAGATGGATGATCTGCGAAGATGATGCTAGGGGTTTTTTTTTGTTTGTTTTGTTTTGTTTGTTTGGGAGGGATGGTTACTGGTTTCATGTAGCAGCAGAAAAAGACCTTTATATTACTTTGAGTTTTAAGCCATTAAGGATTTGAACGCGTTGCTATGTAAGTGTCCAGCTACACGAGGCTGCCGCAACAGTCCTTAATCTTTATAATATCTCGCAGTGAAGCCTAATGAAGGTGCTTTATCATAAACAGCACTCAGTTCAGTTGGCAAGAACAACAAAGACTCAGTCTGCAATGAAAATGTCCCCGCGGAACGGGTTTGTCAGAGAGATCTTCCACCAACCTCTGCACACTACATAAAGTTTAACGGAGAGCCAAGATAAGCCATGTAAGCTAGCAGTCGCTAAAGTTGGACCCTATTCACAAGAAGAAACAGTTGCAATAAATCTTTTGGACAGGGAACAGTGTGAAATTTACCCAGCAAGGACTTTACAAATAGAGAGAAAAACAAAGAACGATGAACAAAGAGCAATTTTCTTTTTTCTTATTTCTCACAAAAAGTTCAGGAACATTTCAAATCTCCTCTGCAAAAAATTACTTTGACCAAGGTAATATACTGATATATGTATGTAAACAAAAGACATCAGTTGCATGTTTAGCAACAAGACGTTTCACTTAAAAAGTAAAACATTAGAACGCATGCATCTGAACCAAAGAGCACAACTTTGTATATATTAGTAGGGTACAGGTATATAGTAGGGTTAGACTAGACATTTAGAGGTCAGAACTAAATGGAACCCCCTGACTTGACACAACCAACGAGTGGTAAATGGTTTGCTGTTTTCACCTCTATGGCTAGCTGACTAAATCTAATTCTGTTTGACATTGTCTGTAATTTAAGGGATCATTAGCATCATGTTTACATATGCTTACAGTAATGGATTTGTAAAAGAAGTGAGTTCTGTTTCTGGACATTTTTGCAAGCAGACAAAACTGAGAGACAGAGAAACAGTTACCAATCTGATATAAAATGCATTAAATCGTTCTTCAGGCAAGAGCAGTCATCTATCATTTAATCATCACAATTTGTAATAAACAGTATATATTATTCACATCATGAGAGAACCAGGCACAGTGTCTTAGACTCAGACCATGCTTTAAATGGTTACAATATAGTAATGTCGTTATATTAACTAGCATGATACTGCTAATTTCTGTGGATGTTTGATGTTTGACATTAGCTTGTATAATGCAGAATGCTCTTGTGACCTGGAGCAAGCGCATGGTAACAAAAGATTTAGTTAAAGCCTCTGCAGTTGCTTGGCGGAGTGGCAGGTCCTGATGCATGCGACATGTTTTTCCTCCTTCAACTCTGTCCCTTCTCAAACCAGAACACCAGGCGTTTAGTTGGAGCGTTTTGTAAACAGCTTAGTAGGATTTTGTCAAGAACATCCCTCGTCTCCACATCTAACCCTCTCTCAATAAATCCTACAGCTCTCCGTTTCTCTCTCTCTCTCTCTCTCTCTCTCTCTCTCTCTCCCTCTCCCTCTCTCTTTTGCTCTAGCTGTAATATGTCACTATTGAAAATTCTCTCTTTCTCTCTCCGTCTCTCTCCTCCATCTTCTCTCTCGATCCATCTCTTTCAGCTGCTCACCATGTTCTTCTTCCTCCATGTTGTAGTGCAACACTGTTTTAAGATTTCTCTCTCTCTCTCTCTTTTTTTTTCTGTCTCCCTCTGCAACTGCCTCTCCTCACATCCAGGGATTGGAATGCTGCTCACATTTGCTCGTCTAATTAGAGCAAGTCAGAGAGAGGGAAAAAGGCCTCTCTCCCTTATCACTAACCCTCCCCACCCCTCCTCATCCTCTTCTCCATCTCTCTCTCTCTCCTCCTCCTCTCTCTCTTAACCATCAGCAATATCACAGTAAGATACTGCTAATTGATTTGTTATGAGCTCCCTAATTTCACATAGCACTCCCAGTCCCCTTGTACTGGAAAAATGGATAGAAAGATATAGGGTTTACATTCTCACTGGGAGCAGTGGCTATGGGTGTGAATGTAAACGCACGCTGAACCCAGAAAGGTTTAGAAATTCTCCTGACAGAGTGACATCAATACTGTTAGAAATTTAAACTATTTATGGAAACATACTATTATATGAAGCAAGTGCTCAATTCTTCTACAAATCATCAACAATCCCCAAGAAAATAAAGAAAGAGATAAAGAAAAAAAAAATAGTTTGCCGACACTATCAAGAATAGTATAGTCCGCTGGCTACTATAGAATGGTGAAGAAAATTATTGGAATTCTGTAACAACAGGATTCTATCTCTTTCCTTTGCTTTATTACCCATCCATCTATTCACCTCTGTGCCCCCTCTCTTGTATGTGCAGGGTAATCAATAATTGAGCATGGAATCCAGGTTTGTTTGTTTTGTTTTGTTTTTCCATGGCTGTCTGTTCTGTTTGAGTACACAAAGCGATGGAAGAGGGAGAACTGATATATGGCAGTACATCCCGGAAGATTCTTTGATCTGCTCCATGTTACTGCAGAGGAATCTCATGTACAGCCCATGCTTTTCTTGACAGAACACAGACACACACACGTAGAGAGTTAGTTCTATGCATTGGTATACATCATACTTCTCTCCCTTACTTTCTCTCCTGTATACACACTATCCAAAGTACATTCCCACAGTCAAATTTTTTTAAGGTTTGGATGCTCTGCACTTCAGTTTACTCATATGATAGACTCATGTATGTATACACATCGAGGTACTGGCATATACATACATACATACAGACATACATATAAACAGACATGTGCAGCGTGGGTGCATATAGATTACCTTGCAAAACATATTCCCCCCGGGGGAAGCCCAGGTACATGCACCAGTACCACAACTCATGTTCATAACCCACACACTCCCACCAGAGCTCCCAGCTACACACACATGCACCACCCAAACTGCTGCTCCACCGCCCACATTCATGTGTTTATAGATGCTCCGACTGGACATCATTCAGACACATACACACACACACACTCTCAAATAGATGGTTTCACTAATCCATCAAGCACACAATTCCTTACAAATGTACTGCATGGGTTTTTTCAAGTTTTATCATTCACATTCCTCAACAACACACACTCCAGCTGGGAATCCCTCCACACACACACACACACACGCACACACACACATATCCCATTCATACTCTACAGGAGACTACTCTCAGATAAGCCGACACACTCTCCCACACTCCCTCCCCTCATCTCCTACACACCACACAAACCACACACACACACACACACACTAACAGTCCTCCATCTGTGGCGATGGGCCGGCACACTGCTCCACACACCCGGTGTGAAGGGGTCCAGCTGCCTTTCCCTCGCTGCTCATTTATAATGGAGCTGGTGTGACAGGCTGGGTGAGCACTGGGCTGTGGTCGGGAGCGTTTCTGCAGTGCTGTTGTTTGTACTCGGCAACTCAGACTGCAGTAACCTTCCCAGCTGGGGCCTGGGGGGGCCGCTGGGCTGCACGGTGCCGGCGCTGCTCTCCGCGATCAGTCACGCTTAATATGAAAAATTCAATCAGCTCTTCTCACATGACCCAGCTTCAGTACAGCACCGTCACTCACAGACCAGTCACATCTGAGCCCGACAGAGAGACAGACAGCGAGACAGACAGACAGAGAGAGAGAGAGAGAGAGAGAGAGAGAAAGAGAGTGAGAGAGAGAGAGAGAGAGAGAGAGAGAGAGTGGGAAGATAAATATGGAGTCATTAAAACACTCCTCAGACACAAAAGGGGTATTGTTTAGTAACACTGTGTGAAATATGCATTGACCTGTGCAGACCTGAAGCATGCTCACGCGTACCAGTGTCGCTGAAAGTGCTGTGCGTGCTGGGAAATGCATGGCAGGCTCATTTCTCCTCCTCAATGTTAGAGAGATCAAGGAGTTTCTGTTGCTAGCCTTGTTTCTTGCTAGACTGAGTAGTGTTGCCTAATGCACTGCATGTGTGTGTGTGTGTGTGTGTGTGTGTGTGTGTGTCTCACATGATTCAGATAAAGGACTCAGTGCAGTAGGTTGTTGCTATGTGAAACTGACCTCCTTAGGGGAATGCTGGGATGTAAACACTCTTTCTTAGTTCTTCACTCTTTAAATCCTCACAATTAGGGTTACCCAACCATCCAGTGCTTTCCACATCCAGTCTCTCGCTTCACCTCCCCACCTTTCACCCACTCACTACTCTCCACACTCCTTCCTCCCTTCTCCCTTTCTCCTCCTTCCCTCCTCATTAACTGATGTTGTCTCACTTCATTAGAGCTATTTTGTGCAAGGCTTAAAATTTCAAATTCCTTTTTTTTTTTTCGGGAAGGGTGGTACGATTCATCTGCATTAATTTCAATCTCACAGACCCGATCAAAAACAAAAAGAACCCTCCACCCTCCCCCCATCACCTCGTTCTGACACTAAACCTACTCACATTCCTTCTTTTCCTTCTCTACACTAGTATCGCAGTCTAGATGTTAACCTTTCGTTCAGGCAGATAACCTTGGTTATTAATACTGCCTGTGCTCTGTTAGCTTATTGTGGACGCTAATGTAACCCTCTAATTAAAGGGCAGCTTTTGGCTGTGATGTTAACCTTAATTGCAATTTCTCATCTAAATTCTCAACCCCGGACACGGTCGAATTATAGCCAACGATAACAGCTCTCATCCCTCTGATGAAGCCCCACTCACAGTAATTACAAATGACTGTGCACTTTCTTTTTCCAAAAAAAAAAAACCCCCCAGAAAGTATCCAGTCAAAAGAGCTGTGTGAAAACAGTGTTTGGATAAAAGGTCGAAACAGCCGGGTTATTTTGTCTCCGGGAATGTACGTCGAAACTGCTCTCGGCGTTCCTCTTTCTGCTGGAACACGCTCGCATTCAATTTTGACACGATCAAAATGATTGGTTTTCAAACATCCACACAAAACTTCTTACATTTTTGAACTCCCAGATGTCGCAATGCTGACGTAGCTGAGACACACAAAAACACATAACAGTTAGAAAGACTTCAGATGACTGAGGGTGAGCAAAAATAGGAGAGCAAAAGAGAGAGAAAAAAAAGAGAGAGAGAGAAGGAGAGGTATGTATTCCAGAGTTTGACTTTAGCAAAGCATACAATGATTCTGTTGGGTACCTTGCAGGGCATGTCAAAGCATTCTCTGCATTGAAATGCTGTAACCGTCTGGAGATAAATTGAAGCCCGGTGACAGACTGTGTGGAGGAAATGGTTATTGATAAATAGATTTCTGACAACAGATGGGTCTTGGGTAGCTAGAGGATTCACAGCAATAAAGGAAAGGGAGAGATGGGAGCGTGTTGTCAGCCAGCTATGATCAAGACTTATCTGTCTTCACTTCTCCAAGTGTGTCGATTTGTCCAAATAAGATGTGGAAGCCTTTTTTCCCCCTAAACCAAGGTTGGAGCTGTTAGGTTTTATGTTTGGGTTTATACTATGGAAGTATCTTCTCTATGCCCCCCTAGAGTGTCTCTCAGTCCCCCGGTCGTATAGCACAGGGAAGATGGAGCTCCTCCATTTTAATGTACCAATTGCCATGTGTTGCTTTATAAGACTTGTTATGTGTTGAAAGTTTATAGGTTGGGCCAGACTCCTATGGGAGTTTCTTTAAAGATTTTTTCATAGACACACCCTGCCATTCTCTGATGAAATCACGACCTGAACTTTTGACATATTCTGTTTGTATCTCTCAACGCCGAAGGACCTCAGGGACGATTCTGGTGGACAAGGGGGAGGGACGTGATTTAATGTCAGTCTGGTTCTTTTCGACAGCACTCCATCGTTTTGTTCTGCTGCGTTTATTAGGAGAGATGGGGTGCCGTACTTTATTGAACTGAACATTTTGAATTCTAAAATCAATCTGTCATTAGAGTCATAAAAAAAACAAAAAAAAACCCCACAAGGCTCATATCACAAAGGACACAAAGCCCATTACGGGGATTAATTGTCTAAGCCATCCATTGCATCTGCCCACGTAGGAGGACCTCCCGCGCCTTTGTTTGAATAACATTTAGTTCATGGTTCCATTCAATTTGATTAACTTCTCTCAGCACTTTTTAAAACACAAAGCCAATTTCCCTAATCAAATATATAATGGCGCCCACAAACAAACATGAAGCGATTTAATAAGGGCCCATGGACAAGTACCTCCAACAGATAATAATTGTTAGATTAGTGAATCTAATGTGTTCTCCAGTGCAGTCACTAAAAAGGTTAATTGAAGAAGCACTGTAAAAGAAAATGTTTAATGCGATTTTGGCTCCGTCTCGCTGAGCGTTTCTCATGAGCACCGACTACGCCCGGACAGACAAACTTTACAGCTTCAACAGAGCCTTGAAACAGGCAACTACTATTGATCAGAAACTAAAAAAGAAAAGAGAGAGGGATAAGAAAAGTGAGATGTTGAAAAGGGAGTTTTCAAACATGGAAGTGGTAAAACTACATTGGCCGCTTTGCTTTTTTTCTTTAAAAAAAAAACCAAAAAACGTGAGTTTTTCGACAAACTATTTTAAGGAGCGGCCTGTCTAGAGGAAGATGCATAGGTTCCACAAGCTCCAAGAGATTCTATCAGCCGTGGAAAGAAAGAGAGAGAGGTCTATTGCACATAGACATAAATCTCGAGTTAAAAACCAGTGCCAGAGCTGCTGTAGTCAACCTCTTAAGGAATCAGATAAAGACCCAGAGAGGTAGAGTTAAGGTCTCTCTAACTGAGGGCCAGACTGGAGCATTGAGCCGACTGAAGGTACATCAGCACCCATGTCTATCCTCTAAAGAAGCATCTTAAACATCCCTGATACTTTCTCCCCCTTTTACTGACATTTCTCTTCCGAGCCTGTTTCTCTTACTTTGGCACCTTATTTTGGTGAGGAAAAATAAGGTGCCAAAAAAAAAGGAAGAAAGACAAAAAAAAAAACGAGGCTGAACTTTTGAGCTGTGGGCTACTGAGGTTTGAGAGACAGCGTGTTAGGGAGGTGTACATTTCGGGTTCCTGACAGAGAACTGGAGAGATCATTTAAGTCATGGAGCATATGAGCAGAGGGGGGTAGGAGGATCAAAGGGTGCAGCGCCTTCATTGGTAGGGCGAGACAACCCTACCCAGCATGCATCATGTGCTTCCTGAGAAATCTCGTCTGTCTCCGAATTTCTCGCTTGTTGTTGCTGTTGTTGGTTTTGTTAAGGAATCCCACACACACACAGACACACACACACAATGCTGCATGTCTAGATGTGTGCTGACTTTATCCCTGTTTCTCAGTTATTTTGGGTGCTGCAGACACAGGGTGGCAATGTTGTGCCCTCTTGCTGTATCCCAGGCCTCAGGTCGGCCACGTCCCTCGAGACATTTGAAATATTGATGAAGGACGAGGATGTCAGGGCGAGAGGCTCTTGGGATGAGGAGAATCGCTAATGCTGTGCTCACTCGTACATGTCCACAGAGCCCGGTCCACTTTCACTCACTTAGCGCCTCATTCTTTTTCCTTCCTTAAGATGCTGTAAATAGTTATATCTGGGAATACTGGGATGTCAGCTGTTTGAGTGGAGGTGGAATGCTGGAGAAGAATTAACTTCCTGTTATTTACATTCAGCATAAAGACATACAATACTATTAGCATGCATTTTTTTTTTCTAAAAGAATCATTTGTGTAGACAGCCAATGATCATGATCCAATGATTCCAATGATAATGTTTTTTCACCAAAGGTATTGTTTTTCCAAAAGTAAGGACGTCGCATGTTCTACATTAGTATGACCTGTAACTCTGAGGAGAAGTTTCACTCTAGTGAAGTGACAGTGGTGACAGCAGCCTGTCTATAGCAACACGCATAGCTACTAATTAGCACATAATAAAGAGTATGATGACTATGGGAAATGCAGCCATTAATCGTGTGCTGAATTAGAAGCGATCATTACCAGGGGGCTAAAAGGTATCACGCATTCATGTACAGCATGAGTTACATAACTGTAACGCTAAGGAAATGTCCCTGTTAGCTGCAACTGAATGGATCCGTAATGGAGACTGCTGTGGCATTACTCGCGCAAATCCACTCTCAGCACCGCTGCTAATGGCGTCATGTATGGCCCTAGCATCCTATTACTTTTCATTCAAGCGCAAAAAAAAAGCCAACGATGCAAGTAATTGGTTCATAACCTGAAACATCTGCTGGAGCAAAAACAATATCTGGGCTAACAACTGTGCGAATCGAAAGCTGTTTCAAAGAGGTGGATGTGTATTCTGACTGCCATAGCCCTTCTGGTGGCTGACTGTGCTATACATGATGCTATAAAGTTGCATATTATCCACATTAACGGGGTCTTTTAATAACCATATATATATTTAAATGGGAGATTTGTACCAAAAGCAATAATATTTCCCAGTGGGAAATTATGCATCGCAAAAATATCAATCCTTGATATTTAGAAATTAAGAAAGTAAAGGATAAATTATGGCAAATCATAGCTTAACTATATAGCAAAATAGGCCATACCCTGATTAAGTTGTAAACTGGCCATCCATGCAATAGTCTTGTTACTCTAAACAGTGCACTCACTAATAGACTTTTAATGTCCTCTCCATCTCTATGGAAGCCACATAACATTTTTATATGAATTCGGTGGGTTGAAAAACAGAAAAACAATAAGAAAAAATACAAGGAAAAAAAAACCCCACAGCTGCCAGATTCTGTGCTTGTTTTGATGAATTTCCTCAATGTGGGATGTGACACAATGGATCCCTGTTTTACACCTGACCCTTTAATAGCTAAATACCTCATTTCACAGCAGCACTGCTGAGGCCTGAGAGGGGGATAGACAACTGAGAGACTCAAAATGTGCTGTTGCCTTCTTAGGCATTTTCTGGAGCCTTTCATGGGTAACGGGAACTCAAACAACAAATGAACCTGTCATGAAACAGAAGGATGAAATGCCCAGGCCTCTTTCAAAACCATACCTTGTCCAAACTCACTAATGAGTTTGTAAGTCATTGACGATGCTCACAGTGAGCATACAGACGTTCTAATTATCTGCACTGATCCAAGAATGAACAATTATGTACAATTTTATTTAAATAAATGGAGAGGATTGGCTATTAAAAGTCACTGTTAAAAATCCTGGAGGTCTTTTGATTGGCTTAATGTTCACTTCCTGTTCTGCGTTTGGTTGGGTCTGAGTGGAATCTAATTCCAGATCTAATCTTTTTTACCCATTTGAATAAATTGCAGCATGGAGATCGCTGGCCAGGAGGGGATGTATATATATGAGGACAGAAATTAAGTCCCTAGAAGCCATTAAGAAAATAATAGGGGAAATTTTGTCCCATTTCCATAAAGTTATGCTGATATGCATCGCATTTCGGCGTTATACGATTCTCGGTGTTACTTCTTCCATTGCTTCCTTCGCATAATGAAAATATGAATTGGAATCGGGCAGGCAGATGGGAATGTTTGATGGATAGAGGAAGACGAACGCTGAGATGTGACTGCACGGGCGCGGAAATGTTTAGAGAAGGGACAGACGAAAGCAGCGAAGGGTGGTGAGTGTTGAAATCTGTCCCCAGCAATTCGGCAAGGAGTCGGCGTGCTGATTATTTTGATTACTCGAAGGGAGGCTGGGAGTGCCAGCTGTCAGATGGAGTTACAGAGGCCGCGGAGGAGCGCGGCGGGTCAGATGTAGACTTTCGTGGTCCACGGGAGTCCTGACTTTGGGCAGCTTGGCTCCGCATGGTTGCCTCAAACATGGCTGCTCGTCCTCCAGTGGTCTGAAGGAAGAGATTAATATAACTCTCCACTTAATAGAACTCATAGGTGTTGGACTACGCACCGGTGCTGACAGGGCAAGCTTTCCCAACTGGCACGATAAGACTGGCCGAATTATATCTCTCTTCCTCTGTGGCCTGGCAGGTGCTGCCAGATTCCAGCTAACACGGGCACACAGGTTCGTGCAAACTTGTGTCAACTTATTGTAAACATGCAAGCAAAGAGCCAGAAGCTTTCAGTAATTGTCATTTTAAAGCAAACTTTTTCATGCTCTAAAGAGGTCTATTGTTCTTCTCCACTTCTGCAAGAACTGACAAATTGAATTTTAGACTTTGTTTGTTTTCTAGCTTTTGTAAGTATGTCTTGTGGTTTCCAGAGATAATTCAATGCAGCGAGGCCAAGACAATCCTTTTGGGTGAGATAATCGTCTAAGCCTAAATAAATACTGAGGTGATGATGAAAAGTCTCAGTCTACAACAAGAGAATGATGATGAAAAGACCTGAGAGATAAAAATGAGACGAAAAATGAAAAGAGAGAGGAAATTATATTTATGGGGAAAAAAACTGTCAATGAAGCTCTGAGGCATTAGAGGAAGCTATCAAAGAATGCTATCAGAGAAACCTTGGAGACAGCATCTGCTAATGACCACACATAAGAAAAGAGGGGTTGATGGAGGGTAAGATGGAGTTACAGACAAGTTCTCTCAAAACATAATCACTTAACTACCAACATGAGGCTAGTATCTCTCCCTTGTTTTCTTTCTCTTCTGCGTATTAGCCACTAAGAGAGCTTGTATGATGGAACAGAATCCTAAAATCCAGCTGAGAAAGGAAGAAAAGCAGGTAAAGAGAGGGGGAGAGGAACATCCGACAGTTCCCTTGAGAGACATGAGGTACAGGATTTGTTTTGTTTTTAAAAGTCTACTGCTGTTCGGTCCATTTACACTGTGTACCCGGTGTCGTAGAACGGTGCCAGGCCACCCGGTGCCATCTAGTGAGCAACCATAGATGATCCATCTACACTGCCCACAATGAGGATGGTGGATTCTTTATGGAGCAAATCATACACACACACACACACACACACACACACACAAGAAAACAGGCATGAAAATCTAAGGACTCAATGCATTATGTATCCAGAGTAAAAGTGTTTTCAATTTAGAGTACTGTACCTTGAGTAGTTTAATATTGCATAGCTTGGTGCATTCAGGGGCTCTTGTGGTTTTCCATTATACAAAGGCAGCAGTTTTGGAAGCACAGTGAAAGTTCAAAGCAGTCAGGCGACCTTTTGGCCTCTCTGTGAATCAGTGCTGGGTTCTATCCAATTTCAGTTCTGCAAATTCCGATCATGGCTTCATATCTGAAGTTATTATTTGAATAGTGCATGGTTAAAAAAAAAAGAAAAAGGATTGTGATCCAGTCCAAACCCACTCAGCCTCATTCGGACACTGGAGCTGAGATGAAAACGATCAAAGTTGTGGATGACAGTTGAGATTTGGCATTGAAATTGGGGATCTTATGGAACGAGGGAAGTTATAGTATGTGTGAATTCTGTGCTCTAATGACAACGTGACATAGGATTCAAAAAATAAAACAGGATTAGTTCATGAAGTCAAAGGTTAAATTAACAATCCAGATTAAGAGGATGGGATTAACGTTCAAAGTTGGGTCAGGGATTACATCGCATACATGAGGCCAATGCTCACCACTGATACATGTTTTCGGTAGTTTGTATGTAAACTCAGTCAACAAATGCTAGTTGGATATAATTCTAAGTTAATGCGCTAAATGCTGTTGACCTCCGACTGTGGGTAGATATGAAAAATAAACATAGAAATAGGACTCCATTTTGGGTAGTTCATCTAGTAAATAGAGAATAATCGTGCTTAGAAAAGGATGGTTATTTAGTAAACTGAGCTGCCATTTCAAGATGACAAGATCAAAATGGGTTTTTTTTCTTCTTCTTCCCTGTTTTTTTCCCCCTTCTTCTTCTTTTCCTTGTCTCGATGAAGTCAAAGAAGAAGGAAAAAAAAAGTTAGATTACACTCTGCCAGATTTTAGTTTTACACACAAGTGAGCTTGCTTTAAACCCTTATCAAACGCAATTACAGAAAGTCGGACCAACTCCCTTCATCTCCTCATCACAACACAAAGCATCTTGTACACATCTGGAGCGAGGACTCAGCCAGAACCTCCAGGCACTTCATTAGTGCTGCTTACCGGATTGGCTCATTTGATCAGATTTCACACACACACACACACACACACACACACACACACACACACACACACACACACACACACAATTCTTCTCCCCTCCTTCTATATCTCTCTCTTTCGTCTCTATTACCATGCCACTGTGTCTGTTTTCCTCTTGTCAGGAGCGAGAGAAACAGGTGAATTCTACTTTCAGTGAAAGGCTCATACAGGAAAGCGGTCTTCAGAAATAGAGACAGGAGCACTTCATAATGTATAGGACAACAGAGAGAGAAAGAGAGAGAGAGAGAGAGAGAGGGAGAGAGAGAGAGAGAGAGAGAGAGATGAATAAATGAAGCCATATGCTACATGATGCATGAGCTAATAATGAATTAATGCTTAAACCTGTGATGGCATTTAGAAAATAAAAGATAGGACAGAGAAATTATTGCAAGAGACATTTGTCCATATTTGTGTGTGTGTGTGTGTGTGTAACTGAGAATATGTAGTATATGTTTAGTGTAGTCAAGATCTAGGTGATGTTGTTTGATTGTAGAGATTTTGTCTGATGGTTGCGATTAAATTTTAATAGCTGTTTACTTTTTTTTATAAGCCCTCCACCAGAGCCTTCATCTTCTAAGTAGGTCAAATTACATTTTCATGGTTTTCATGGACTGGCGTTTTCAGTTCCTCACAATTCCCTCTTTTTTTTTGTGTTCCATACAGGCCCCTTATCCTCAATCTGAGGTCAGCCCTCACATCTACACTTTACCCCGCCCCGCCCCGCCCCCACTCCCCATCACTGCTCATTTACTCTCTACTGTAACCCCTTTCATCCACGAAAAGAGGTCCAAATGAAACACTTCCATACATCTCATTCAATAACAGCCCAGTTGTCCTCTTTTCTATTCAGGGCTGACTTCCAAGTCGCCTTCTATCCTAGTACAGTCACCTTAGCTTTGAACTACAGAGATGATGCATCTACCTTTAGTGAGAGGGAAGGTGGAGAAGGTGACAGGCAGGAAGAAAGAGCCAGGAGAATAAAGGAAAAAAGAGAGACAGAGAGACACAGAGAGAGAGACCACTTCTTAATATTTTACTAAATGTGTGAGTGTGGCAGATGACCTGATGTAACTGCAGATGGGGAAAAGAAAAAAAAACATTCTGCAGGAGTTGGCCTGAGTGAATTTTCAAATGTTTGAGCACTACCTGCACACCTGTAATATCCCATGATGAATTACCATTAGTTGAAACAGAATGTCCTACTTAAATGGAGTGAAGTTTCAACAGTCCAAAGATTTTAAAAGTTACATCATTTTATGCAATAGCCATGGTTTTCAGTATCATGTAGCTTATTTTAAACACTTGCAGGTGCTCTTTATTAAAGTTCATCCTTCCAAAAGTGACGGATTTCTCTCTCTCTCTCTCTCTCTCTCTCTCTCTCTCTCTCCTTTTTATCAGCTGAATACAATGGCTCTATGCAGTGTTTCAGATGAGTGTTGATGATTGTCCAAGCTAAGCTTTTGGTTCCAGCTTTTTTAGCAGCGCGTCCTTTGAGACCCCGTCAGTTTATTGAAGCCTTTCAGTTTTAATTCGGTTTAGATGAGCAAAGTTATTAGCGCGTCGGCGCTGCGCCCGTGTCAGACTGATCAGTAATGGAGGCCTGAGCCGAGGCCGATATGAGCCTCTGATAAAAGCTAATTAGCCGGACTCGTCTTCATCTCATATATCACAGGCAACGTTCTGAACAACTCCGCCCTAAACAAAGCTGCGTTCAGGCTTTACACTGGCTTCTTCTATTGATCATTAAAAGGGCGACGGATGAAGCGTCTGCATTAAGACAAGAAATAAAAGAACATGCGAACTGCCCGCGAAGGCACTGGTTTTTCGTGGAGCTTCAATGGAGCGGCTCTTGATTCAGGAGGAGAGATAAGGTAATGTAAGATAGCTAGGTAAAGCAGAGCCCTATAGCTCCCTGTGTTTTGTTTACTTTTATCTCGGCACTAGATCAAGACTAAGTACATGATGAAATGGTTGTAGAGGTCAGGCGGAGGAGACAAGAGGGAATGTACCGGACAAAAAAGATTGAGATCTAGGCGAACAAGAGCCTCGGCAGTATTTCCCATTGGCTACATAATTATTAGCGCGGAACTCGATAAGAAAGTCCGCTGGGGAGAATGAACGAATGGCAAAGAGCAAGAAGACAAAAAGGAGACATTTAAAATGCAAACAGGAAAAGCCACCAAAACTAATAGTATTTGCTGGATGTTCCGTGAGGAGCACAGATAAACATAAGATTGTCAATACTTGGTGTTAACAGGTGGCAAAGGGATATATATCTTCACAGCAGAAACCCACCGCTCAAGAGAAGTGAAGAAGGAATGAAAGTTGATCCCAGTCATATGACCCTCTGGGACCTCTTACAGACTGAATATTAATCAGATTAATATATAGGATTCATTCTTAACATTCTCCATCAGTATTTTAAAGGAGAGTCTGTTGAACTTTTCAGTTTACTCTTGCCCTGGAAATCTTTAGGTTCTGGTGAAGCATGCAGAGTTTGCTTATGATTGGATTGTCAGTTTTTGAGTAGGGTTTCACATTAAAATATATGCAGACTGTTGATTTGTTGTCTGTTAAAGGGAGCGCATTTGGCATTTGCAGGCATGCCTAGGTATGGTGGGACCATGTGGATTTGGGAGCTCCATCCACTGTCTTCCTTTGCTCAATTTAAAAGAAAAAAAGAGAGAAAGGGGAAAAAAAAAAGTTATTGTGTGACCATCTCAGCATCAAAGTCCCAGGTAACTCCCTTTTCAGTGAAGCCACTCTCATTTCAACTTCAATAGAATTTCATTTCCCCTGCCTTGCTTCTCCAGCCTGACCCCCCCCCCCCACAAAAACCCCACCTCTCACTTTCTCTCTGCACATACTTCTCAATGGGGGTGAAAGGAAAAAGCAAGTGGAAGGGCATAGGTGTGTGTGTCTGTGTGTGTGTGTGTGTGTGTGTGTGTGTGTTAGAGAGTGAGAGAGTGCATATGTTTGTGTGGACATGTGAGCAAGCTAATAAATTCCCCTTTGTGATTGCTCCAGTACATAGTTAGAATACATTTACTGCAGAAGCCGAAGGTGAGGTTTCACTGCCTTTGAGTATGGTATAATGGATAACTGGGAGCACCAGGATGCAACAATTAAGAAAAAAAGAAAACAAAACAAAACCAAAAAAAAAAAAAGATAAATGTGTATTTAGGACATCAGGACAAGAATCTTTGTAATCAAAGCACAAAGCTAAATATATGCTGTAGTCATATCTATCTATATCTATATTTCTCTCTCTCTTTATATATAAGTATATATATGTGTGTGTGTGTGTGTGTTTTGCCTTATCTTTTCAGCAGTATAAATGCATAAATGTACAGGTGCCTGTGTGTAAGAGACATTGAATTGATTACTTGTATCTGGTTGGATCTCTTGTTGTGTATTGATCCCATTTGGAGACACACAGACAGGCAGTGAAGAAAACCTGAAAGTAGAGACCAGATGAAGAGATTAGTCACTGCAGTCGAAGCTGAAATCCAAAGCTAATTTCATTTAAAATAACTCAAGTGGCAAAAAAACAGGAGGTTTTTCAGTTGTTTACAATGAGCTGGCAGTGTTCAGCTAAAAATTATGACATTGCCACATGACCTAACTATGGAGCACTTACTCATCTTTGTAGTAGTAATGTTCAATCAAGCCTCCCTAACATAATTTAGGGCCCAGTTCTGAGTTCTTTGATAAAAAAAACTCTTCTCTTTGCCTGCTTCTCCTCATTACAGCTGATCTTCACAAAGACTAGATAGATCAAAGCATTAGAGATGGGGTTTTCAGTGCTTTTACCCACTGATGGCCCTCAGAGAACAGTGCTAGCAATGTTGTGCAGGTGAAAAGAAGACACAGATAAGAAATTTTGAAATGGTATATCGGTCTCTAGGAAGTTTTCCTGCGAAACGTCAACACTGACTTCTTTCTGTCGGCTGAACATGTATTTGTGTTCTCAAAAAAATGCCTCCAAAAGGAACATTTTGCCATGTGCTGCTTTAATGCGGTGGAAAGGCGGCTGGGTAAAGTACCTGTCCGTTAGACATGGGTACCTGTTGTGATATACAGACTGCTGTTGGTGTGTTAACCTTGTAGTCTTGTCCCCCACCTGTGCCGCCATCAAACAACCATGACCTCTGAGCTACAACCCATTCATGCTGCGTCCTGCGTCCTTCAGGAGAAAACACACACACACACACACATACACGCACACACGCAGAGTCATGCTATCAGGTTCTTCAACAGGAGAGAGAGAGAGGGCAAGAGAATGGAACGGGTTTTGACAAAGCATCAGGGAGCTCTTGGATGTTTTAAAGATTCCATGGAGCTTGCCATGTGAGAAACCAGGATTAGACTAGCCAGGGTGGAGGATCTGGGAGAATTGGACCAGACAGTCACCCGGGAGCCCACGGATCTCCCGAGGAGGGAGAGCATGGGGCCGTGCTTGGAATACGAGCGGCTTGGCTCCGGTGTTAACCAACTGCCGCACATCTCAGGAGCTCTTCAAAGCAAGAAAGGACTGCCAAAAGTATTAATCTTGGGCTTTTCTTCTTACGAACATGGATGAGCACTTCAGTGTAATGGTAATAAGATCACGTGCGTTCTACCTTTTAGACCAAGCTAATTTCACTTTTTTTTTTTTTTTTGATACCGTCTTTGTAAAAAATTCAAGAGGCAACTCCCTCAGTCTAATTCATATCTGACAGGCCTTGCCAATTACCAGACCTTATATTAATATAAAACTCACAGATTTAAAAGTATGCTCTCAACATGGGTTTTAAAGAAATGCTAAACAATTAGCCAACATGCTAAATTGTGACATCTTTGCAGAGAGGAGAACAGTACAACTACTCTACTGCTGCATGACCTTGAAATTGTCCTTTGGAAATGGTAGTATGTCTCCCCCCTCTCTTAACAGCTAAGATAGTATGAGTTGAGTTCAACAGGAGCTGAGATGCTTGGTTGCACATTTTACATGCTTCAGCTCACAACAGTATTATAACTACAATGTATCCATCACACTTTCCTTAAGGACATTTTCATGAGGTAGGGCTAGGTCCAGACAACTCCCATATTCCCCTAGGCAGTGAATCATAACAAACAAAAAAAGATCAACTCTCTATTGACAGTTTTATGCAAACAACTCTCACACTCACACTCTCTCTCTCTCTTTCTTTAGTGAAAGCACCGTCACGACTTACAGTGAGCAAACTCTCTCTCTCTCTCTCACACACACACACACACATTTGAAGGAGAGAGAGAGAGAGTAACCTCTTCGGCACAGCAAATGTGCATACTAAAACAGACACCTCCTTCGTCCTGAGAATTTTATTTTTTCATGACCAATTAAATATTAAACCTACACTTCTGCTCCAGTTAATTGCATGTCAACACATCCGTGGTAAAGGCCAGAGTTTGGAGAGCGAGTGCACAGGCTTAGGGATGGGCTGGAGCAGTGATCCCTCCAGAATTGGGATACAGAGATGGAGACTGGGAATAAGTGTGGTTGTGTGTGTGTTTGTGTGTGTGTATGCTTGTACATAACTGTCAGAAACAACAACACCATCACTAATTCATGGGCTTTTCTCTCTTCCTGCAGATAACTTTGCTCTTCAAATGACCTTTCCTTGAAACCCTTTTCCCACATGTCATCTTACAGTTTTAACTTGCCAGTGATGCAGTGCAGTGGCCCATGTTTTAATACGGTACACTGATTGACTAAACAGGGCACAAAGGTAATAAAACAAACACTGGCATCATTTCTCTTGCTGGGGGTATTAAAGAGAAGTGTGACACAGTGTGTGTGAACAGACCGCTCTGACTGTCCCTCTAGCTGCAGCTATCGCTGTGTTTAGTCAGTCATCAATTACCAACACAAGCCCCTTTTTGAGCGTCTAGACGGACGGACTGAAAAAGGACAAGGAGGGTTGACCGTTCGGCTCCCTCGTTTTTGACGTGCGCTGTCACTGCTGCCGATGGTCGGCACGCATTCCGGGAACCTGCGCTCACACCCTCCTCTCCTCTCCCTCTTTCGCACGCGATGCTCTGCGGCAGAACCCAAAGTAGGGAAGGAGAGCAGTGGGGGGGGGTGGGGGGTGGGGGGGGCGGCGCACCTCTGAGCATGCAATCTCAGCACACTACCCCACTGACTGCTCTCAACGTCTCACTGGCTGCTCTGCCCAGCACCCCTCAAGTGTGAGTGGAGGGTGTAACAAAGTGCTAACGTTAGCATAAACGCTAGTTTGGCGCATGGCTTAATTTGTATTTTATCAGCTTTTTTTTTTTTTTTTTTTTTTAAAAACTGGTTCTTGTGAATGGTAACCTGATTTTTACTACAGTGAAGAGGACAGGAGAGTTAATGCTATTGGTGTGGAGTATCACTTGAGCGCATTTCCTTACTCCACCAATCCCAGTGCACCAACCAGGTAGATTTCTATTTGAGTTTAGATGTGTGCCTTTGGACCCCCTTACCCGCTTTTGAATTTTTGAAAAACAGTCAATTCCTGAAAGTGTAGACTACAAAACTGTGTACTCACTCAATGGGAGTAGCCACAGACATCTATATATCAAAGTTTTGGGTGGGTGGGGATTTTTTTGGGCGGCTGGGGTTGGTAAGACGCCACTGAACAGGGGTGAGAAGGTTGCGCTGATGATGAAAGCTAACCTTTGCGTGGCAGGACAGTTATGCTGCCTATGGCTGTTTTACTTCCCTCCGCTCTGATTGATTTCCTCAGCTCCCAGCTCTGAGAATGAACTGTCCATACCAGCCCTCAGTCACACACCATAGATCACGCCTCTCTTCTGTCACTCACTGGCTTTCGAGCAGAGGAAATTGGGGCGTGGGGAGGGGGTGGGGGTGGGGCAGTTTTGTTGTGCTAGCAGCCCCATTATTTGTGTGTCCGTGGTATACGTTGTCTGTGGGATGCGTCTTTTGTAATGCTGAATAATTGATGCAATTACATAAACATTCATAAACCACAGTGTCTGCATGCTCTTAGTGCTTCATCATTGCAAATGTGTCACCAACTGACATCTCCCTCTCTCTCTCTCTCTCTCTCTCTCTCTCTATATATATATATATATATATATATATATGGTAGCCATGGGTGGCAGACTGCCCGTTTCAATATGTAAATCATTCATAATTCATCACAGCCTGCCATAAATCTTCATTAGCAGGTGGAATAAGAAAATGGAGCTGTTCTCAGTCTTCTTTAATGTGACTTAATTATGCAAGGAATCTATCTGAAGAGAGTTCTAATCCACACCTTCAAACTGCAAGAGCTGCATTATTGATGCTGTACCTTTCTTTTGAATTGTAATACAAAATGACCTGACACTCTCCCTGTCAAAAACAGTGTCTCTCTCTCTCTCTTGCTCTGTCTCTCTTTCCATGTGTGTGTCTCTCTCATCCACTCACTCTTTCCCTCTCTCACCCACTTACCCTCTATCTCTTCATTGCTCTCTCTCTCACTTACACTCTCTCTGTTTCTCTCTCTTTGTCTCTCAGGCAGATCATTCCCTGTGCATTAGCTAACAGGTTGGAAAAAGCAAGTTACAAATGACCTCTCTGATTACCCGGCTGGGTGAGCTTTTAAAGAGCGTTTGGCCCTGGATCCGCAGCTATTTGCTTACCTCTCGTTTAGATAACAAGCTTCTCGAGAGCTTCCCTCATTGATTTGATTAAGACTTGCAACACAGCATAACAACTCAGTGGCTTGCTAATGCGCTTTTTCATCTTTTGGAAAACATAGAGGAGAGAATTTTGAAAATGACTTTCATTCCTCCTAATTACACAGGCAACGGTACATTGAAGAACAGCATCACTCTCTGCTGCACATGGGACTAACGCGCAAACCCTGTGTCATACCGCTAACGTAATCTCCTTATGCTACCTGAATCACCGTAAAAAAGTTTTAGCTTCCGCAGGTCGTGGTAGCTCTTAAACTCTACCAAATACTTCCTCCTCTCCCACCATAAGCACAGACCTCTATTCTGAAAGAACTGCTTGGTGAGACAGAAATAACAGGCAGAGTCAAGCGGCACTGAGCAGACGAGCAAAATGGCTTGTCACTGTTTACCAAGTCAGCCTATTTCCTTCATTTAAGAGCACAATATAGCCATGTTTCCACAGCAATATAGCCTATGGCCCACAGCAAAAATCTAAACGCAGGTGACACTGAATTCATCACGTTAATCTCTGGTCAAGGCGTCTGCGACAACATGATTGTGCGTGTGTGTGTCTGTCATCTAAATTGTACAACTTTCTCCTTTTCCTTACAATAAGCATGCAACTTGGCCTGCTACATTGTTGGCTGGGATCTCCTGCCACCTCCCTTCTGGGCTTTAGTGTTCTTCCACAACCCTGTCTGTTTGCCAGTTTCCCAAGTGGCAGTCAGCTGCTCATCGTATACCCACATCACAGTCTTGTAGCCCTCTCTCCCTCTCTGAGTCTCCTTTTGACAGTGCACCTAGAGGCTAGCAAAAACAAGGTTAAGTGGAGGGGGCTACCCTCAAAACCGATTACTCGCGGTAGACTGTATAAATACTTTGGAGAAAACAAGATGATCTCTCCCAGAGCACTATCTCTCTAACATTATGCCTCACCTTACCAGACATACACACACACACACACACATACACACATACACATACACACACGCGCGCGGGCAAGGTTGGCACGAGTGCATAATTTTACAGCTCGAGTACTCCTTTCCTGAAAAACTCGAGTTCTTGAGAAGACCGGGGGGGGGGGCTTGCATCAATTAAAAGACTACGCAACTATGATGGGGTTGGTCTCAGCACACAGAGTAAAGCATAAAATGAATGATATGATATGAAGATAACACTTGGTCTTACCTTACGCAATGGTGAAGTATGGATGATACCGACAATATTTTAACATTATCATTACCAACATTCTACAGTAGCCCAAGACAGAAAGTGGGTTTTTTCTTATTGTGTTTAGATATAGCAACTAACAACATTAACTTGTCTAGCCGCGTTAGCGTAGAAGCCTGGTCTATCATATGACAAAATATGGTAGAGCCATCCTTTAGCAATCCGTCCACAACTCACAAATTTGTTGCATGATTATTTCATCACAACTACAGCTGGGAAAGAAAATGTACACAGCGAAATACAACTGTAAAGCAAACAAACAATTGATTCACCCCTTTTCTACTGTCGCCATCCTTCCTCTTGTTTACCAAGGGCTCTAACTGGTAACTGAGTGCAAGTAAGATCTAGCATCGCTCGATTAACGAGTACTCGATGTTAACGTAGAAACTCGAGAATTGATGTAACTGCTCAAGTACTCAAATGCTTGAGTACTCTGTGCAACCCTTAACACACACACTGACACACGCACACACACACACCTCTGTTTATGGCATAGTAACGACACGATACAAAGCATCTTGATGGAAGTCACCCGTTACCCCCTCTCCAACCACACATATACACACATACGCGCGCACGCGCACACACACACACACATACATCACCCCACCAGCTGAAATCCAGACTAGTCTTGTTAGCCCTGCTGCTGAAGCTGAAAGTGAGTGCTGTGGTCAGTGATAGCCTTGAGTTGCATTACGGTAAATGGACTCTGAATTATCAGAAGGGTTGTTTGGAGCTGTGCTACGGTGTTCGACCGGCCTCTGTATTGTTGGCTCCCACCCGTGCCGGGGCAGGAAGAGGGCACAAACTGTGACTGAATGAGGTTTTAGTTAGATTGGAGCGACTCTGGAGAGCTTTTAAAACCATGTTGCTTCAGGCCATGGGTCATTAAGAAGCTGGGACCTCGCAGTTTATCGCCAGTGCTCATAGGTAGACAGACGCCGGCGTCAGAGCTGGAGCCAGGACAGGCAGAGAGTGGATGGTGGCAGCTGCTAATTGAGGTTCTCCACCATTCGCCGGGCGGTTCTGAACAGACCCACGGCATATGGTCCTTGTCCCGCACTTACTGGATGAACAGCGGTAGCTGAACAAAGTAGATTGCACGTTATCATTGACCGTTGTTGTCACTGTGTGAATTGCTAAACATTTGTAAGGACAAAAAAAAAAAAAAAAAAGCAGGCCAGCCAGCATTAAATGCTTCCTTCCGAACTACGCGCTTATTGTGTCTATGCTGATATCAGGATGACAGATATGACTGGATATAATCTGTTCCTGTTCTGTCTTCTCCTTTCCTCAGGGAGTTATACCCTCAGTCTCTTTTATTTCCTCACTTTAGATGACAACTCAGGATTAGGTGGATTAAATTAGAATTCCTGTGTTCTATAAGAGATTAAACTGTTGGTTTTTGGTGCTCTATATGAGTAGCACTGTCTCATCTGTCATCTCCTAAAGATATTCTGTCTGTCTGTCTTAACCCCGCAGATGACGGTTCTTCTCTCTGTATGGGGTCATATAGGGTTTTAGTCCTGCTGGCGTAACCGTCTTTGATGAACTTTGCATTACCTCATGTTTTCATCCTTTATCCTGCGGTGCTGGTTAAGAGAAGGAGCTGTTAGTTCAGCAGAAAAATAAATATGTATGTATGTATGTATGTATGAATGTGTGTGTGAACTTAAAGTCGGTTTGTTCCTAAGCCCTTGATAATGAGATCAGTGTGTTTAGATGCTGTTATGTGAGTGAGGTTTATCCAGGCTAATATGCAGTAGAGGGTTAAAACTTGAGGTTGAAGACACACTTATATATCAGTCTAAATCCACATTTTTTTCATAGCAAATGCTGCGAATGGCTTGATTTAACGCTGCATATATGCTAGAGGTAAAAGGAAAATAATTTCTACCAATGCTTTTTTTTTCCCCTTCTTGTGGCTCATAAAAATCCAATATATCCAAGCTGTGCCCTCGTAAGAGATGTTAAACAGACACCTGTTTTCATTTAGGTTTCTCTTCTCCTCTCTCATCCCCCTACTCATTATCCCTCCTGGTCATGAACGAGGGTAGAATGACCCTGGGAGCCGAGATTAGAGAGAGAGACTGGGCAGGGGCCCCAAGTTAATGCTGTGTGTGTCTGTGTGTGTGTGTGTGTGTGTGTCTGTGTGTGTGTGTGTGTGTGTGTGTGTGTGTGTGTGCCCTCATACTGACTGGAGAGGACCTGCAGAATATTACAGGGATATATTACTGGATTCATAATTCATTCCAAAGCTGCCTTTAGCCTTATCCCCAGTGTCTCTGCTTCTGCTCCGTTTTCGTTCTCCCTCTCCTTCCTTCTCTTCTTCTCTCTCTCGATTTCTGTCTGCACAGCAACAAGACTTCTCTCTCTTTCTCGCTCTCTCTGTCTCTCTGTGCTGGGGTGTCAGTATAGGAGTTGCTTTCCAGATGGCTGCCACTAAACCTCAGTGTTAATCATGGTCAACACCTAGACCCTCACAGCTAATGAGAGTAACCCACTTTTCTCTCCTCCTTGTTTGATTCCCATCCTGCTCTGGTGCTCTTCCCTGTTCTGTCACTGTCTACGATCTCCTCCCCTGACACCTCCTCGTTTCTCACACAGCAACGGGGAGAGAGTTAAGCTCCCCGCTAGCGCTGGTGTGACAGCCAGGGAGTTCCATTTTACAATGTCACAGCGACTTGACTGGGAATGTAAAACTTTCAGGGAACATGGGGTTTAGCTATGTGATATTTGGTTTGCCCTCATAGTCAGGCAGTGGAGAAACCATGATACTCAGAAATAATGGCTTTATCTTGGGCTTCTACTCTGCGTATCTAAATATTTAACAAAAGAAGACAACTGTATGCCTCTGCTGTATTTATTCAGTCAATTCTCATTGTCTTTCATTTGACATATTTGCTGTGAACTGAATCGAAAGTGTGAGGGAGAACACTGACACAGAGACTAGAGATATGGTATTACTGTACCAGGCAGGACTTTGAACCAAGAGAAGAGAGGAGAACACAAGGGTACATGAAGAGACACTCTTCTCTTAAGTGTTGTACTCGGAGTCAAATTGAATCTGTGTTTTTTATGTATTCAGTTTCTGTTGGTTAGAGGTTTGATAGCTATTGAGAGCCAGCTGTTCATTATTCTGTTAGGGTGGCATTAAGCTACGTTTGTTTGGTATACCACATGTGGAGATTTTAGCGCAAATTAGCAGCGTCAAAATGCCAAAGGGCCAAGAGGAATGCATTAGAGTCTGTGAAATTGGCTAGTGTTTCTCAGTAAATATCACCAACAATTTAGCACACCTCGAAAATATCAGCAGGAAACATTCAGGTGTTTGAGGGACAGCGTTTAGGAATGTCAAAGCTAATGGCAAATTCAGCAGCTAAATGTATAAGTTAACTAAGTGTCTCGCTATGAGACGCAGAGTCTCTGACAGAATAATAATAATAATAAAAAAGAACGTGTCGTATGACAAATGACTCCTTCGAGGAGGTGCACCGGCCATCTGGGTTGTGTGTTTGAGATGTTTAACAGATTGTTTTGTGGAGGACAAACACCGCTTGTGTGTGTGTGTGTGTGTGTGTGTGTGTGTGTGACAGAGAGACAGAGTTGGGGAAACAGAGATAGAGGGAGGGAGAGAGAGAAAAGTTTTGCAAGTCATTTTTAGGACGCCAGATGTTGCCCAAAAGCTCTTAACAAATACCTGTCTGTCCTCTCCCTAAAATGAAAGTATAAAGTATAAAGTAAAGTATAAAGTATATAAAGTATAATTATGCTTACAGTGCAATGTTTGTGTGAAAGTGCAAAACAGTGATTTCTCCTCAGATGTAAGTGTATGTTTTTAAATTACCTGACAACATGTGATAATATGGTATTGTTAGCACTTACATGTTGTCTTCACATTGTGAAATAATTCACCAGTCTTTGTGTCTTTGTGAACTCTCTCCAGTTCCTAGAAACCAGATCTACATGATTCAAAACCATCTTTCAAATTAACAGAAATGCTGGTGCTACCTTAACAACAGCAGCAATCCAAAGTGTATTTCTGATATTGTCACAGGCCTCATTAGCTGTGTAAGTTACTGACGAATGCTGTTTTGACAATAATGATTGACGGGCCCACATTTACTAGCCTTCTGAGCTACGTCTGACAGCCACACACATGTCGACGAGATTAAAAACATAATCACATCCTTGCATTTCACATTCCAGCTTGGGATAAGACAACACCCATTCTAGCATAACGCTCATCAAATTGTGCTCATTTTGAAAATGGGTCACGAAAGCTGTGTAAACCGTCTTCAATTAGCCTATATCAATGTTTCCTACCATTTTTTTAAATTTTCTTTAAATGGCTCTCTTGTCTTTTGTGACGATCAAAAAAGGGAATTAATGTTTTAAAATGTTAAAACCTCTCAGTAAACAGAGGAGTTCCTGTATCATGCCCTCTGCTACTTGCAGGGTGGGCGAAGGGGGGGTTATGATTGTATAAATATCCTGAGGTGGGGAATTTTCATCCAACAATGCAACTGAAATGGTTTCTTTACTACTTTGGAAGCTCAAGCTCTGTTTTTTTTTTACTGGCTCTAATAGGTCCAGCTTTTGTAAATGCCATCTGTAAAGCAGACATTATCATCGCTGTCACTGTGTGTGCCCCGTGGGCCAGACATCAGCCACGGCAGAAATGTCATCTGTTAGCCTAACTAGAGCGGAGGGTATGACTTCCTAAAAAAAAAAAAAAACTGCTGATGGCCGTTCAATGAAAGGAAAGTATAACACGGCCTCTCACACGGAAATCAATACAGTGTGCCTGTAGGGGGTGGTATAATGTTCGTCGTGAGCCAATGATGGGATCAGAGGAATTGTAACTGAACCTGGCACGCTAAGCAGAAGGTAGATGTTTTGGATCGAGCCCAGAGAGGAATGAACTTCAACGGTGAGTCAGCTCTTACTGGACCCCAGGCACTCAGAGTCAATGAAGTGTCTCACACACAGAGAGACACACACACATGCCTATACATATACATGAAAACACACCCATGTAAACACTGGGGATGGGAATGAAAAATCGACTGGTCAAATCAATTCATCGAAATGGACACAGATGTCAACTGATGTGGAGTTGATGTAGACACTGATCATTAAGGCTAAGGCAGTGGTGTTTTTTGTATTGTTTTGTTTTGTTTTTTTAATTGGTCCTGGATAGAGTTATGACTCTGAATTTGTATTTTGTTGAATTGTCAGATTCTCTAAAGATAGAACAAGGAAATGACGTTTGACTTGTCGACTTGACCTCAGAATTCTTGTTACTCATCCACTGCTGATCTGGAAACTGAAAGCTCCCGTCCATAATGCACATACATACATAAACACACGCCCATACAAAATGTCAGGGAGCTACAAACACCACCTGTCGAGAAAGCATCTGCCCCGCTGAAGACACTGCTACTGAAGTTTGTGCTTTATCTGGATGTCATGGTACAAGTCCTAATAGTACCGTACTTTGTACTAGACGCTCTGCCTGGGAGTTCAGCCCATAGGCAGTGACCCCACATGACTATATGGATGTGTGACTATATGCATAGTTGGGCATTCTAAGTTCAGGGGAAAAAATGAAAGAAAAAAAGAGCCTGTTTAGTAATGTTTTGTGTGCAGATGTTTGGATCTGAGTTTTGACTGGATAGTGTAAACAAAATGTCTCAAAGTGAAAATTTCGCTTTTCACATTTTAAAAGTTGGCAGACCTTTTTTTTTTTTTTTTTGACACAGACTTTCATTCTTGGTTTGTGTCGAACACACTGTCTTACCAGACTTGTCATCTACTGGAGTCACAACCAGTCCATGCTCCCACCCCTACCCAAAGCACATCCTGCTCTTCCACCATCTGCCTACAGTCCCTGCAGTGCTGGTCTGTGGATGGTAGCCCCTGAGTGACTAACACTCCTCCAGCTCGCCTGTCACCAATGCCTTGGCTCCAGGCTCCGTGCTTGCTGGCTGGCTGGGAGAGTGACGACGGAAGAGCAGGCTGTCAGCAGCTGGCCCCAGATGGAGAGCGCAACCCATCCCCACCACTCCTCTATTCCCTCAACCGAGGTAGACACGTATTGGGTCGATCCATAATCACCCCCTAGGAAGTCCCCATAGGCCCCTCTAGCAGATTTGAAAATGACTTTAGTTCTGAAGCCGATTCAACCATTAAACCAAACCAGAGGGGGTTATGTGGAATTATTGCTGGATAGCAGATAACCTGTCGAGTTCTCTCAGATCTGCCTAAAGGGCCCTGGGGGCAGGGAAGAATCTAGGGGTTGATTTTTTTTTTTTTGGTTTTGGCCCTTTGACTAGTCTTTAAGTCACAGCAGACATTTCTGAGGACAGACCCAGACATATTCTCAGAGACAACGAAAGGGTATAGCGTGAGATGATACCGTGATGTCACGCTGTAAGATGAGAAAGGAGTGGAGGAGGAGAAAACGGACAGGAGGAGAGAAAGTGAACGAGTGGTATGGGAGGAGACTGATAGAGACAGAGTGTGCTGGAACATCAGACAGAGGGGGGCAAGATGAGATGATGAAGCGAGAGAAAGACAGAGTGAAAGAGAGAGCGAAAGAGAAGTAGGAAGTACAGAGTCTTGCCTTAGTCCATGGATGTCTTAGTCCTGTCGGAGTGGGTTAATACACGGTGCACACAATGTTTTAAATAATATACCAGCCGTACAGATAAAACAGATAAACATATGAAAGATTCAGCAGTCATTGCAGCCCGTCATGGGAGAGATCCAAAGGGCCGTCAAGAGAGAGAGAACGCGCGTGTGCGCGTTTGTGTGTGTGTGTGTGTGTGTGTATGTGTGTTTAAGGTCTGTGTGGGAGTTTGTGTTTGTTTGAAAAATTGAGACATTAAAAGAGAAGAAGCATGCATGTTAATACTGCAGTATGTTCAGTGTACGTGAATTTGACACTGACAGTAGACAGAGCATGTCAGGTTGAGACTGCCGTTTCTTGGATATTCTCTGTCAAGTGGAATGGAAAAGTCTTGATAGATGTGACACTGATATTCAGTTATGTCTATGACTTTGAGTGCAGCTAATGACCAACTGAGGGAATAACAAACTAGGCATGTATATGAGGTCAGCATCGGTGTCAGACTCGTTTTATAGGAGTGGAAGTCTAATCCAAGTTCAACTATGCCGTGCCACAGCAAGAAACACGCACGCACACACACACACATTCAGCACAGACACACACATACACTCTCTCAGTCTTTCCCCCTCTCTCACCCTTTGATAGCCTCTATCCATCCACTGTTCAATTAGGAGAGCCGCCTGAAACTCGCTTTTGTCTCCCGCTGGGCCTGTCAGTCTTCCAGTCAAGAGCTGTCACTGTCCTGGCTGCCGCCTGTCAGGCCGCTGAAAGAGCTGTTACAGAAACGCCCACAGCTGCAGACACCGCCCCCAGCACAGTCTCCTCAGCTCAAGCGATATGGGGGGTGGGGCACTTTGAATCAGCGCATCCTTGTCAACTCTTAGTCCAACAGTGGAGGTGGAAGTGAAGGAAATTATTGGAGAGAGAGAGAGAGAGAGAGAGAGAGAGAGAGAGATAGAGAGAAAATGCGGCTATGGAGGAGAGAGGGAGGGGGAAACTTCTAAACAAAAGGCAAAAAAACAAAAACCAAAAACAGACACGTCTGAGAGGGAATAAACTGGGTGCCCGGCTGTAAACGTTATTGTGCCATTGATCAAAGTGACAGTGCGCTGGCTACCTTGCCCGTCACATGTGGGGATTCTTCACGTTGACATGAATAGCCAGAGTGGGCCCCGCAATGAGCCGCCTCTATCGATCGCCACGACAAAACTGTAACTGACCTTCCTCGCAATCCATTTTTTTCTCCTTCTTCCTCCTCTCTTTTTCTTTTTCTTTTTTTTTGGGTGTTGTGGCGCGCCGTTTTGCCGCCGTAGAGCGTAATTTTAAACCTCAGCCAACAGCTTGTGCCGACATTTCTGTTCGTGCCTTCTCTGCCCTCTGAGGACGAAGGAAGAGCGTGTTAAAAATGAAATAGATGAGGATGTAATGTATCATGTTGGCACCTGACAGGCTGTTTTACGCTGTAAACCATTCAGTCCCCCATGTTTTACACGAAATGCTCTTTTATTGTGTTGGTAAATAAGGGGGCTTAATCTCAAACCAACATGAATGACAATAACCCTTTAAGGGCAAAGCATCAACAATTTGCCCGGATTCCCAATTCTTTTTCTCTTCGTTCCTTCTCTCTTCAAACGTCCGATGTGATGAGAGATAATCTGAGAGGTTACTGATTTCCTTGGCCATCCGTACCTTGTTTCTACAACTGCTTTACAGTGACAAGAGACGTGAACCCAAGCCTCGACGGCTCTTTCATTCTGTGTCTCACTTAAGCGTTTGTGCCACCTTAAAGGATGAGAAGAGTTGGCATGCAATTAACGTGATGCATGTCTTAACTAATAATGTCAAACGCAACATTATCAGATACGTGGGATGCAACACAATGCAACATAGCGAGTCCTTTCAGAAAGCTGGGGATGCTAACGGCTTGTATTAGCGCTTGGTTTAACAGCTGGAGCTAATATGAATATGCTGGTGAAACGCTTGAGGTAGGCCTATTTCAGGACTGTTATCCCAATCTTAATTCGATAGAGGACGAGCAGACACACACATTGTGGTTCAAACTGGTTGCACATAGAAAAGGAAAATGACTACGGAGAAAGGAAGAGACTAGAGCTTTCTTCGGGACTTCATTAAAAAAAAAAAAACCCAGACAAAGCGACAGTGCAACTTTGGCATACCTAATCAAACTAGCACACACACCAACAGCTGGCAACGCAGCAGAAACTCTCGCTGTTCTCTAATTTCCTCCCTCGCCTCATGTCCTGTATTTTTATCTTATCCTCTGGCTTTCCACAGTCTGGAAAGTACAATAGACCAAACTGTCCAAGGTGGCCTTTTTAAAAGGCTTTTCTTGGGAGGCTCATCAGAGGAACGCGACGGCCCGAAAATACGTGCCGTGCCATCTCCGTCGAGCGACGCGGCAAACAAAGAGATCAAATATCGATCAGTTGCAATGACAAACCAACAGCGGGTGCAGCAATATAAAAATGCTGTAAGCGCCAGTGCCTTTCAAACAACACAGGAAAATTACACAGAGAGAGGAAAGAAATAGGTAAGGAAGTGAGAGAAAGACATGTGTTGGGAATTGGATTTTGTGTGTGTGTGTGTGTATGTGTGTGTGTGTGTCTGTGATTATTCCAAGATTCTCTGCACCAATTTCCCTCTCCCTCCCTCTGAAACAGTAGGACAGACACTTCTGAAGACTGAAGACAAGACTTCATCAACTCTTTCTTTTCCAAAGTTGTCTGACTCGCCCCTGGGGCTAGACGTCTTGGGCTTGGTCAGCTGTTTTTGCAGGGAGTTCATTTATCAGTGAGAGCTGAAGAGGCACACGCTTGGATACTCACTGGTGACGAATGAGTAGAGCGGAGTGGTCTGTGGTAAGGTATGAGAACACAACAGGAAGAATGACTTAGAAAAAAAAAAATGTATTTCTAATAAAGGGTTTCTCACAATTGAGATAGAGAAGAGAGACCAACAGGAAGTGCTCACCTCAGCCACATATCCCTCTCTTTCTCTCCCTCTTTCTCTGCTTCGACCCCGTTTTGACCTTGATGACTGTGAAACAGAATTTGGAGAATAATTAGTCCTGCTAGTGCTGTCCATCTACGAGGCATCAGCAAGATTCATATTCGACCCCCTCCCCCTCCTCTTCTTCCGGAGTCACTCAACCTTGTGATCCTGTGCGAACTGCCTTGGCAAACAGGGCCCGGCCCCGACAAACAACCGCACTCTCTGCATTTTATCGGGCCATTTACAAATATTAGCATTCAGTCATAATGCATATGGAATAAATAAAGAGGGGAGTGAAGAGGAGTGGAATAGGTTTTTTTTCTTTTTCTTTTTTTTTTCTCCCCCCTTCCATCCAGTCGTCTCTGCGGAGCACGGCAGAGTGCAGCGCGTGGTCAGACAGACCTGAGTATGTTACAGAGGGAGAAATGTAACGGAGAAAAAAAAGGGAGAGGGAGAGGGAAACAGGAGGAGCGGGGGGGGGGGGGGGGTGGTAAGCAGAAGACAAAGAGGCATAAGGAAAGAAAGGGAGGGCAATAGAGAGAGAAATGTGGGGAGGGAGAAAGACAGAAAGAGAGCAAACGACAGATAAATTACAAGCACACATACATACACACACACACACGTATGTCTGGGTCTGTATCTGTATGTATGTATGTCTGTATGTGTGTGTGTATATATATATATAAATAATGTTATATATGTGTGTGTGTGCGTGTGCGCACGCGTGTGTGCGTGTGTGTGTGTGTGTGCGTGTGTGTGTAAATATAAATATATATATATATATATATATATATATATATATATACACACACACACACACACACACATACACGTGTGTGTGTGTGTATGAGAGAGAGAGAGAGACACACACACACACACATACACACAGAGAAGGAGTTGGAGAATACAGACAGAGCTGTCTGAGTGCTGCCAGACTGGGTGGCTGGATGTGTGTTGCCATGAAGAGGGTTGTGTAACAGGCAGGTACTTGTACTGAGGCAGATTAAGACAAAACCAGGAGAGATTGGCAGGGCGTTGTAAAGCAGCTCTCCAACATCCGCCCTCAGACACACTCTCTGTCTCTGTCTCTCCCTCTCTCTCCCTCTCAGTCACACCAATATACACACACATAAATTCCCTCTTCTATCATGCTGGGTATGGCCTAGAATGCCAGACCCTCCACGGAGACAAAGTGGACGGATGCACACTCAAACACACACACACACATACACGCCACCTCCCTTGCCACCCTGAAGTAGGTTAGTGGTGAAAGAGTGGAAAAACAAAAAGAGGGATTTGACAGAGGGGGGTGCATAGAGACATTCTTAGAGGAATGAAGAAGGCAAATCCCACAGTGCATCCAATGGGGCACTGTTGGTTTTGCTGAGCTTGTCTGAAGAGATTTGGATTTTCCCAAAAAAATAAAAAAAAAATAAAAAAATAAGAGCGAGAGAGAGAGAGAGAGAGAGAGAAATCTACAGCCCAAGGCTCCACTTGTTTTTTTCCTCCTCCTCCTCCTCCTCCTCCTCTTTTTATTATTTTTTTTTCTTCAGTGTAAGCTTGTGTCTGGTGCACCAAACACCCTGATCACTGCACAAGAAGCCCCCCCCACCCCACCCCACCACCACCACCACTCCCCACCCCCTGACTGCTACTGAATCCTAAACTGAAAAAAAAAAAACCCAAAAAAACACTGCAGTCTGTATCACCTCCAGGATCCAGCTCCACAAAACTGCCCATTAACTCTCACATCAAACCTGAGCCTAGCAGAGACATGCTCAGCGTGTTCTCTAATCGCCATGATGGCGCAGGAAGAATCTGCTTACGGTTCGTGTTTATTGACGGTAGAGTTTTGCGATCAAAACATCATTCCCAATGCAATCTCAAACCACATCTCTTTTCTATGTTATGTGTCTCCTCCGGCTCCCTTCGTAGACTGTACTGCTTTTGATACCTTATTCAATGCCTAAAAAAGATTTGTTGGCATTTTGTAGAAGTCTTGTTGTCGTGGCGTTACCCCGTGTGTTTGGGGATTGAAGGTCAGGGTGAAACCCAGAAGAAACGGTGGCTTTGTGATGTAGGGTATAAAAAAAAAAAACTACCTAGGTGCTGCTCACACACCAGAAAGAAAGGGGGAAAAATGCTTCTTCTCTTCTCTTTTCTTCTTTTTTTCCCTCCTCTTTCTGTTCTCCCAGGTTTTCATTTTCTGTCTTGTTTAAGTGTTTGCGATTGAGAACTGAAGAGGGGAGGAAAAGAAGGAAAGAAAAAAAATATCACGGCCATCAAGAAGCAATCACGGCCTGATGGAGTGGGGCTGTCGGCCAGAGACAAATGGGAGGATAGCAAATGATGGTCTGGTATGGATAAGAAAGAAAGAGAGAGAGAGAGAGAGAGAGAGAGAGAGAAAGAAAGAAGGAAAGAAATGTACTAGCTACATAAATGTATAAAATGCCTGGGTTTCCTGGTGCATTTCATATCATTTGCTGTATTGCTGAACATTACACATATATCCAGACACAACCCCTTACACACACCTTACACTTCACACTCAAATCCTGATGTACTTGATTTCTGTCTGTCTATCAGTACCTCTATCCTAACGTATAGAGTCTGTTAAGTGATAGACAGCACTGTTTGTTGGCTGATGTCTCCACACAAATGATACTGATAACAACATTAATTTACTTTGCCAAGGCAATAAATGGCGATAAAATGGCGCTTGTGGAATTTTACCGATCATCTGTGTTTTTGTTTCTACGCTCACCAGATCTGACTGTTAGGGGCAATTTGGTGACAGACAGCACATGGATCTGGTAGTGAGTGTTGTGTTTGCAAATGGACTTGTTCACTACTTTGTGTTACTTTGAGTTGTTTCATTTCATACAGACACACAGCATCTGCCACCATTGTGTTGCCAAAGTCCCAATTTGGTCTCCATGTGACCCTCATTGGAAATAGCTGTGAGTACACCAAACACTACAAAGGCCTGGTGAAAGAGAGAGAGAGAGAGAGAGAGAGAGAGAGAGAGAGAGATTGTGATTGTGTGGTAGAGGGAGGACATGAAAGGACAAGAAGAAAACAGCATCACAGGACACAGACAGCCAAAGAGTGAAGGGCTCAGATGGTCCTCTCTGATGCCCCCCCAACAACACACACACACACACACACACACACACACACACAAGACTGAATTAAATCCCAACCCAAAAAAAAAATAAAAGTTTGAGACAATATGGTTTTTATGAACCCTCTGAATTTTTTCTCTCCGAATGGTGAATAGATAAGCACTCAGTTCTAGTTTTTATTTTCCCCTCCTGCACTGAAGCAAGACTTAAAGCAGTCGTGGAGCTCATTAAGGGGACTGCACATTGCGAACAGAAATGATCGACAACGAGTCTCAGTGAATGAAGTCTCTCTCAGGCTGCACCCTTTGCTTCTCTGTGTGTCTCAAAGAACTTGTGTTGACTGATCTGAGTAGTGTTCAGAATAGTAGGCCCATAGACAACCGATTAACGAGTGGGTCTGTTACTGAAGAGCTGTTTGAATGTTCTCTCTTTCTCTCTCTCAGTTTTTAAACTGTCATTGTATATGTGAGGTTTTGTGGGGGGTTTTGTCTTGTAGGGTCAAAAGGCCTCAGGAGGTCAACAGAGTGCTCTAGAGAACTAATTGGTTTTTGGGTGATTTGACAAACCCAGCTACTAAATGTATATCTATAGTGCGTCTGCATTGTTTTTTTTTTTTGTTGTTTTTTTTAATACATCATAAGAGAATTTCAGGCAATCATGTTTTTAGTTGTTACGTCACCCCAGCTTATGAAAGATGGTCATTGGAACAGATTATACAAGAAGTATAAATGTACATAGAAAAAAAAAGGAAGTCAAGTAATTAAATGTGAGAAAGCAAGCAATAAGGATTTAATTAGGACGAGGAAATGCAGCGCAAACTGTAATCTTATTCTTTCAGTTGGTACCAGTAGAACTGATTTAAAGGAAAGCTTACATTTCAGCAAGCATTCCTTTAAATCATTTTCCGATTCCCAGTTTAGCTATTGTACCCTTAGGCAGAGTCTGTAGTGTGAAATAGGATGTGAAAGCCATTGTGAAGTCACAGAAGTCGTATTAATCATTGACATGGAACTTCATGCTAACTCAGGATCAGACTTTTTTTATTTTTATTTTTTTTTTACAGAGTTTCCCAGAACATCGTGTAGTGGCATAATCGACAGGAATTCGCATTTCAACGGAACGCTTACATAAACTCTCAAGCCCTTTTCTCTTCCCGCTCTTTTGCTCAGTGTAGGAGTGAAGCGAACAGATATATATATATAATGTGGACCAGCTGAGTATGCATTGCTCTCCAGAGATGTGTTAAAAGCTCTGTTCTAAATATGGGTCGAGATCATGTCATGGTGTGGGTGCTTTGCCTGTCCTGTGTGTGTATTTTTGGAATACATGTTATATGGAGTGCTGTGTGTGTTAGTGTAAAGTTTGCATGGAAGACATAAACTTGATACTTTTTCAAGTGTTGCATCATGTACCAAATGTATATGTATTGTGTCAGTCGAGTGTGTGTGATAACATGATAATGGGGTGTGTGTTTTTGTTATATGGATGCCCTGCATGCGTGTGTGTGTGTGTGTGTGTGCGTGTGCGCGCGCGCACGCGCGTGTGTGTGTGCGTGTGCATATTTGCATTGTCATGGAGGGTGTGTTTTTCTTGTGTCAATGCTATATGGATGTGTGGATGTATATGTGTGTGAATGCGTGTGCGTCTGCGTCCACGTCTGCGAACGCGTCTTGTCTATGGGGAGGTAGGTTGCCAGCTGTCAGTGGGTTTGCGGGGTGCAGTCAGTCAGGGGGAACAGAGTCTGGTCATGCTGCCAGTCAGCCCCAGCAACCGGCACCAGCCCCTGCAGTAATGATGATGGGGGAGAGCACTCCACTCACCAGGACCTCATTAAGGACTCGATCATTAGAGTTTGCTAAAAACAACCTTCCACAGGCAGGCCAGACAGTCAGGTGTGTGTATGTGTGTGTATGTGTGCACGTGTCTCTCGATGTGTGTGTGTGTGTGAGTGTGCTCACATTGGGAAACAGCACATTGCTAATAGAGAAACCTATTTGTGCAACCCTATCACCTCTGACTCCCAGAAATCAGTGCAGGACAGTTCAGTGAGCTGCCAAACTCCACTGTATACTCCCTGAAGAGAAAATCTATGGGAATTTCCTGCATTACTATATTGCCTTATGTGTAGAATGTGTCAGAGTGTATAAATTAGCATAGCATCAGTACAAACAAACTCAACCTAATGCAGACACTAATAATATATGGATGCTGCATCAACAAATGGAATAGCTGTCGTATTCCAATGCCATTATAAATAAAGAGTTTCAGTTTGAGATACTCAGAGGTGCGGATGACGGTATAGCACATAGACCAAAACCGAGCCCATATTCACTGCTGCAGTGTGGCATTAATGAATTTAGTAATACGTTCACAGTCGAACGGATCTGTATCTGTCATCGGCTGTGCGTCGGTTGCCATGGTTTAGACTCTGCCCCTCGCTCACACACACACACACACACACAGACTGCTGCAATACTTGGCCATTAAAAATGCCATTCAACAGGCTCAGTCATCAGTCGCAACCCCCCTCCCCCCCCCAGCCCCCCTCTTTCCCCCTCTCCTCCAGCCGTCAGTACTCCTCTCGCTTTTTGAAATATATGCTCTCACACACAAGCTATTAAAAGGCGTCTCTAGCATCCCTGCATTTAACCAGCGGTGAAAATCACCATAATTATTGCTACTCTCTGGCGGTGGATGAGTGCGACTGTTGGGGAAAGAGAAAGAGAGAGAGAGAGAGAGGCGCGGGGAATCGTTTTTCTGCGACAGTCTAAAATTAAACCCAACACACGTAAACACGGGCAGAATAAGAGCAACATGCAATTACTTGTAATTAAACAGAGGGAATCTGCTTCTGCAAAGTCAATCAATCTCACTCCAAGGACTCACAACAGCTTAAACCAAATTAGATTTTTCTCTCTCTCCCTCTCTCTCTCTTCCTCCCTTCCTACTCCATGCCAATAGATCTTGTTCTTCAGTATGACAAGAGTCACAATTTGAAATTCACCAGGTCTTTTTTTTCTCATTAATCTAGGCCAATGACAATCTGTCTGTAAAGGTTGCGGGGATCAGACTGCTTGGGGTTGAGTCTCTCTCTCTCTCTCTCTCTCTCTCTCTCTCTGTCTCTCTCTCTCTCTCTCCCTCTCTTTTTCATCAGCGATGCTGTTAAAATACCTTCAAAAGTCTGTAATCCATTTGAATATCTGAGGGTAGACTAGCATGTCATCTGCATGATTACAGTCCCGGCATACTTACATGATGTCTTCCCAGTTCAAACTGGCCTCTTCCATCAAGTCAACATGTCTTATTTATAAAGTTCTGTCTCTCTCTGACTCTCCCTCTCTGTCTCTCTCTTTTCTTTTAAATGCACACCCGGTATTTTTTCAGAAGTGATGTTGTATAAACATGTCCCCATATTACGTGGGACATCTGGTGTTTGAATTCTGGTGAATTCAGAGAACTCTGTGAATTCAGCCGGCCTATGGGGAGAACGGGCTGTGGCAAGCCCCCTTGGTATAGTCCTAGATTTACCTTTCCTCCTGCTCTCTGATTGGTCAGACTGATCATCAGTTTAGAGTGAAAATATTTACAATTAACCAGTAATATTAACCCCAAATAGAAGCTAAAATTTAGATAAAGTAGTGCAATAATACAACTAGATACCATTTACATATATACTGAATATTAATGACCACAGATACTTCATATAATGTAAATACAACCCAGAAGTCTCATGGCACACACTATGTGAAAATTTGTGTGTTAAGCTGAACATGCAGCTCTCCAGTCCTAAACAAGTGGAGGTAGTAAAAGAGTGAGAGAGGATGAATACAGATGACGTGGGTGTGAAACAGATATGTTTGTGCCCAAGGAGAAGATGACATTAAAAAAAAAAGACAAACAATGTTATTTACCGACCTTTGAGTTATTGCATCATTTCCATTTCACTTTATTTATTGACCCGAATCATTCCAGATAACCCCTCGTCATACAATACTGGGATCGTTCAGCATAAAATAAACCTTGTGTTATACGTCTGTATATAAAACACTGAAGACCAGTGCGCCGCCTCAAGCATCTGCTCCCCCACATACATCTCAAACAATGAATCTAGAAATATCAGCCCAGAAATGCTCACAAAAGCAGATGTTATCGTGCTATATATCAAAGCCATGCACGTATAAAGAGTCTGCCAGCTCCAACCTCATGTGTATTGACAGTATATGGTTTCGATTAAAAAAATAAATAAATAAAAAGCTACTCAGAGAGATACTGTACCATAATAGAGAATTTTTTCATAACTCATACTTGGGAGGAAAAAAAAAAAAAGAAAGAAAGAGAGAAACAGAGTCTTATCAGTTTGGCAGACCTCATATGGAAGTCTAAAATAAGTCTAACTTCCATACACCTCTTTCCATTCCTTTATCAGCTGTATTGCTTTGACAGTGGGCTCCTGGCTCCTTTTTCTTTTTTTTTCTTTTTTTCTTTTTTTTTACCCGTGAAAATATGCTTCCAATTTTTGTTTTGTCATTTTTAACTGGAGCAGTTCTCTGAGTGAATTCCCATCAGAGCACTAAAAAGTTCATGTCAAAACACGGGCAGGAAGAGGAGGGAGAGAGAGAAAGAAGGAGACGGAGAGTGAGAGAGAAAGAGAGAGAGAGAGAAAGAGAAGCCCTGCTTCTGTTAACTGGTGATTCTTCATCTTGACTGAAAAGCATTTGCCACATTTTTTTTTTCCTTACCAACTCCATTTTTCTGACTCTCTGGTACCATTAGTTGAAGAGTAAGAGAGGGAGGGGAAAAATCATTTCTTTTTTCTCTATTCAAGCAACCAGTGTGCTGCATTTTCTCTCTCATAGCTTTACACATTCAAACATATTTCAAAGTCGGTGCCAGCCTAGGTCCGGGCTGCCACCTGAAGCTTCTGTCTGAGTGCCATTGTGAGTCCATTGGCAGGGCACAGGGGGGCTGGGCACTAGACCTGCACAGGGGAATGAAAAGCAAAGGGGTAAAATAGTGAAGGAAAGTAGAGCTGCCTTTTCAGCTCCAGTATCAGCTAACAGGCAGAGACTGGAGGTTTTGCTAGTGTACCTGTGCCAAGAGGTTCCTTCTAGAACCTTCCAGGTTCTGCCTCACCACAGGTCATTGCTACACTCATAAAGTTCATAAAGTCACCTCAGATATCACTGGATGCCTTAAACCCCACAGACTCTAAAGTAGATTTTAATGCTAGTCTTGGGATAGATCCCTGATAGAACACTGCACAGAATCCTTTATGAAATCTATGACCTTGTGGTTTTTGCTGACAAACAAGAAAGGTTGACATTTTTGCTTGTGCTGATTCAGAAAATGCTACCAAATTTTATGTATGTAAGTATTTATTTATTTATTTGAGCTTCTTGTTTTCCTGGTATAAAAATCTAAGTTTTAAATTATCAATAAGGAAATGGAGCATAGATAATTGTTGCGACGCTTAATGAGCCGTTTAAAATATTGATTTAAAATTAAAGAGCCATAAAGTTGCGCGAGTGTGTGTGTTGCGGTACATACACTAATGTTTACGAAGCAATATTTGTGTGTGTATGTGTGTGTGTGAGAGAGAGAGAGAGAGAGAGAGAGTGTGTGTTTCTTCAGTTGTTGCTCCTTGTGTAACGTTTGTATTGCCATGGAAGCTGCGGCATAAAGATAGCAGGAAAAACGTGTTTGCAGGGACAGCAAGTTCGCAGACAACGTGTAATGTCGAACATTTGTTCACCTCTCAGCTTGCCGAAATTTACACTGAATGCTTTGCAAAATGGGGTCTTCAGATAGGCAAAAAAAAGAAAGAAAGAAAGAAAGAAAGAAAGAGAGAAAGAAAACACTTATTTGAGCATTGCTATGCACAAGCTTTATCTCCTTTCCCAGACTGCTACGGTTGTCTTGGCTCTGCTGGGGTGAGATACTGCCCTGGACTGACTCTTATACTCATGCTTTCCTGTCCCCCTCCCCCCATGTTCTTAACTCGTAACTCTGTTGAGCATCTCCGTCCCTGTCCCCACATCTGCTACAGGGACCTCCAAGATCCTCCTGCACTTGGGGGATGGAGGAGCGGAGCCAGTGAGAGCTTGTTCACATAGGATTGTCTGGTAGAGAAACCTGCTGCACGGGCTCCAGTCGGGGCCGAGTGGGCTGTGTGTCGGCCCTGCGGGGAGAGAAGGCCAATGGGAAGACGGGGTGGAGGTGCTGGGCATGAAGGTGTGAAGATAATAGCCCCAGTGGGGGAGATATACAAGACACAAGCGCCTCAGTGCGCTAAGTCTATCTTGTGTGAAGGAGTAGTGTGTGTGTGTGTGTGTGTGTATAAGATTTTGAATATGTGGGATTATCTCCAGCATGCTGTCGTGTTCCTTCACCTTCTCTCCTGGACTTTACCTCTCTTTCCGGTGATAGTATTTTCTCCTTCGCAGAGCACACAGTTCTTGCAAGTAAGCTTCAGTGTAACCAGTAACAACAACACAAAAAGCTTCAGTCTGACCTCTTTGTTTAATTTTCATTTTTCAAAGATCTTGATTTGGTTTGTGAGGTTTTCACGTAACTGATGTGATTAATACCTTTTGTCGATATAAACGGAAGACTTGCGGCTTCAAAAGGTATCTTTCTTTGATTGGTTTAGGTTGTTCTAGGTTTGTATTGCAAGGCAGACGTTTTAAAGCTTGTTTAAGTTTCTTCTTTACCTGGCAAGTATATTTTTACACACTGTGGGCTTAATAATGATTTTAAGGCTGAGAGAAAACTCTTTTTCCTTCAGCAACAGAGAGAGTTTAGACTCCGTGGAGAGAACTCTCAGAAGAAGGCTGAACTCGTGTACTTACACAGCGACGTTTCGCCTCTCGTTGTGGCCCATTTGTAGCATGCTTCGCTAATGACAGAACACGAATGAAAAAACAAAAAACACGACGACATTCATCTGCTCGCGGTCCTTTTTGTATGCAGTTAACGTGCTCGTTTGTCAATAGGAAAAAAATTTTAAAAAAAGATTTTCAAGTGCTATGTCAAGATCCTGAGATTCATCTTCTCAGAAAAAGAGAGAAAAAAAAAGGACGAGGTGTAAAGTAATAGGAATAAAATTTCTCCATTATTCAATGTGTGTTTTTGAAACGTTGTTTATATATATATATATATTTTTTTTTTTTCTTTAAAAAAACACTTTGAAGTTGGCCCTCTGCATGGCGTTTCTTGCGTTATGACTCAGTGAATCCCATAAGCGGCTCGACTATCTCAAACGGCCAGGCTTGGTTTGCTTTAATCAGTACTCGCTGTTCACTGTGCTTCATCCAGCCAAACCTCCTGTGTCGCCTGTCTCAGCAAAACAAGACCAGAACATAGAGTAAACAGATTGGGGTGGTGGTGGTGAGGACAGGGGTTGGGGCTGGGGTATAACAGAGACATAAAGAGAGAGAGAGAGAGTTTAGAAGCAAAAAAAGTGAAAAGCGGCTAAGAGAGGCGCGTTTAATGTGGACAACAACTGATTGACAGAATCAGATTTTTTTTTAAAGGGGGGGGGGGGGGGGGGGGGGCTTAAAACGCTTGATAATTTAAATAGAAAATCTGTTTAGACTGAGGATTAATCACAAACAGGACAAGACCTGAATGCATCTACTGAGACAGAGAGAAGCAGACAGTCACTGAGAAAACGTTCACAAAAAAAAGGAGAGAAAAAAGTGCGACAGAGAGAGAGAGACATGGAGTCAAGGACAGTGATTATGTGAAATAGGGAGTTGAGCGAAAATAAGAGGATAATGAGTCTTCATTCTTTGCAAAAGCAATATGAGACAGGCGCCTGATCGAAAGATGATGAAATGCAAGAGGCGAGAGACTGGAAAAGACAAAGAGAATGAAAGTGAGAGAAAACCTCACAAAGACAATGCAAGCAGTCTGTAGGGCAGGGGAAAGGGTGGGTTTGGGGGATGGGGGGGGGGGGGGGGGGGGGGACATGACCCTGAAACATGAAGTGTTGCCTTTTGCTCTGTTCTTTTTATTTTTTTTTTTTGTCTTCCCTCTTTTTTTTCTTTTTCTTTTTATCAAAGTTATGAGAATGTGCTTGGCCTTTGTTATGATTAGGAGTGTTTGAGCCTGTGGTTCAGTTAATGAATTGACATTAGAGCGGGATCAATGGTGCGGCTCGAAAGGGTCTCAGAAAAGGGAATGAACGAAAAAGGGATTACGCTCCGCAGATCAAGGCCTCTCTCTCCTCCTCTCTCTCTCTCTCTCTCTCTCTCTGTCTTCCTCTTTCTCCTTCCCTCTCTGCAGCTTCCATCATCAACATCATGCCCAAAACCAGCCTGCTGTAGTGGCGCACGGGCATACCAGTGCACCACTCATCTTCTCTCCTGGGTCTGTGTTTGTACCGTCTGTGTTTAAGAGCTATTGCCGTCCATTTAGTGAGCTGTCCACATAATGTGTTAGGATCGGGATTGTGAAGTTGGACTCTGTGTGTAGGTTATTGGTATTTGGGCAGTGGGCAGGTCTAAGCAGAGGAAGCAAAGGCCTCCTATCTGCAGGTTCACTGCTAGCTGCGGTCACCTTTCTTATTGGTCATAATGACTTACCCAGAAGGCACTGTTAACCCTGTGTTCCACAGTCTTCCCTAATGAGGTGAATTTCCTCTGTTTTTCTGAAGAGTTCTTTTTTTCCGTCTACATTCGGCTACGAATCCTCCCACGGAGCGTAAGTACGTGTCGTCATCTATGTACGTGGGTATCTTTATCTGTCCGCGCTCCACTGCGAGCATGATTCGATATCTGTGATGAATACTTTATTGTTGTAATCTGGGACATGTGAGTGTTTAGTAAGCTAGGCATACGCTGATCTCAAGCGCACATGCATTTCCAGGCAAGCTTCCTTGTTTGTTTGTTTTTCTTCTTTCCCTGGAGATAATTTTCCCTTTAGAAGAGAGCAGATTATAAAAAAGAAAAGAGGTGAGTGGGAAAACGGGGCCATCCAGGTGTGAGAGAGTATGGATATGTATCTGACTACTCTTCAAGAGAGAGAGAGAGAGAGAAAGGTTTTTAAATCATTTATAACAAAAGCTTTTTCCCTTAGCTTCATTCATTCAAGAAGCAGAGCACACATCTCTAACCAGTCAAGCTCTTGGAACAGAACTTCAATCTGGGTTCTCAACTGAACAAATAACGTATGGTTTTACCATTGCCATGTGGCTAAAAAGCAAGCTTTGATTGAAGCAAGACTTAACATTGTTAACAGTTAACATTGTTCTGAAAGGTCCCTGAATGTCCTTGAGTATTCAATTAACCAGTCATTGACTATGACAAGGCATCAGACAAAGTAAGATGAATTAGAGTCAAGATAAATGACATGTATTGGGTTAGAATATCCATCATCAGAAAAATGGGGGCTTCTTACCCTCTGTTTAATGCCATGTCTTTGGGTAGAGCACTGACATGGAAGATGAAGGTTGTGTCTAGACTATATAATGTCTCAGCCCTTTGATGAATGGATATTGTAATGTTGGATCGAGCTCTAGAATGAAAGCTCCCAGTGTTGGGTTTGACAGTCACAAACTGATGTAGTTATAGAGATAGTCAATGTTACCATGAAAAGTGGTGTTAGTACACTTTTCCAATTAAAAAAAAAAAGGACCTGAGGCCTCGTAATGGTTCAATTTCTGTTTTTTTCTTTGATTTCTTAATATGAAACAAAATGCAATGGCTGGAGACAAGCTCCAGACTCAGGTGTGACAGGCTCTGAAATGCCATCGCCTTTTGAAAGAAGATTCCAGTTGTCATAAGGTTCCAGTTGTCCTGAGGTCCTGTCTCAAACTGGGGAAGCATAAAGCACTACATTGCTGTATGAACTACTAACTACATTAACTGTTGCTTCAAAGGGCAGGTGGTGCCTAAAAATATCTTTAATAGTATTATGCTTGTCTCCTCCTGACTCTATGACCAGATACAGATTTTGATACGTTTTAATACAGAATTTAATTTCGTTATGTATCAGAACTAGCAGCACCTTTTAACCTTGGCAATATTAATGATATAGCACAACTTCTTGTGCCTTATTGCCTTTATGCATTTATGTAGGCTTGTATTATACCACAACGTTAAGCAGGAGATTAAAAAGGTAAGGAGACTTTAACTGTAGGGATTCGATGTTGTCGAATAGGTCAAACTGGTCTTTCTGTAGACTGTTGAACGTTTTTACCTTCGAATTCAGGTGCAGTTGCTTTGTTCAGTGGACAGAACAATCTCTAGTAATTACTCTCTGTGAAACAGCAGAACCGACAGCAACAGTCGTCATTTAGGATGTATTTTAGAGATGGAAAAATTATGAGTTACGATCTAATCACAACCTATTCAGATATGAATATGTGACTAGTTACAAACTTTATTTGAAACAGAATGGAATTCCAACACTGCTACGCAATTATCCAAGGAGTCATGAAATGCATTTGAAATGGCCCCATTAATTGCCCTCGTGCTTCTGAAAGCAGCAATGCTATAGAATTACCTCTTGTTTGATTATGGGGAAAGAACCTGGTTGCAGAGAGCTATTCTGTGAACAGTTTTGGAGAAAAATAGTCATCAAGACTGTAATGGGCATTTCGGCACAGTCAAATATAATTATTCACAATATGCCGTTCAGTCAGACGAGGATCGTTCTCGAGGCTGATTGTTTTGCGTCATCAGAGACATGTCCTCGTGCACCAGCTAGGTCTCTCCGAGGACACGGAAAGTCTGCACGCCGAACCAACAGTAAAACAATTGCCACGAAGAAACGTGCAAATTGAATTAACATTAAGGTGGAATCTATCAAAAAGCCGTTTAATTAAAATCCAGGTATTATAAACGTCTGTGGATTTTTCAGCTGTCTGCATCCCTCTGTCTGCCACCACGGGGCTTTAAATCCACCTTAATAGCAAACTGGCTTTATTCATCTTCACACACTCCACAAATCCCTCTCTTTATTTTTTACACTCTCCATATGGCATTGCTTGTTTAGAGCCCCTATTTTTAGCCCAGATTCTTCATCCTGAAAAATGCTGCCATCACTTTGGTAGTCTCTCTCTCCCCCTCTTTCAGCGTGTGTGTGTGTGGAAAATGTTTATATTCAATGTACTCTTCATTCATAATAAGTGGCTAGACATGTTAGTGTACAGATCTCTCTCTCTCTCTCTCTCTCTCTCTTTCTGTCTCCCTGCCTCCCTCCAAGAGTCTAGATTTCTACATCTCCAAGGAGACATGTTGTTTTGCCCTGGAGAACCCGCAATAAAAAATAAAACACAGTAGTTCTAAAATAAAACAATGTTAACAATCTTGTCCACTTAGTTCAGATGGCATTTGGCAGTCCTTACCTTGATTTCCCCATTGGGTAATGACTGTAAATGTCAACTCTGCAATACTGTGGTTTACTCTACAATGAGCAGTTTACAAGACTCAAACCCATATGCAGCCACAACTCTTCAGTGTTAAAAGTGACACACATTGACCAACCTGGACTCATCAATACACTTGGTAATTAGGGTCATCAAAAAAAAAAAAAAAATTAAGCTGCACTTAAATTGCAATTCTGATGGTGCTCACCCTTGGGGTATAACAGAAAAGACAGACTTAAGCCTAATGATAGTGTTTTTAGACAGTGCAGTCATGAGACTAAGCATCTGAGAGATTTTATGTCTCTCCACTCTCTCCCAAGTACACTTCTGCTGGATGACTCTCTTCCTCTCTGAAATGGCTACCCTTGTACGTCCGCCAAATGCAATCTATATACTGTACTGTAAATAATAATGTAGAAGTACAGCTTTCTTTCAGAGAATAATGGTTGTCTGATTCCTTCTCAAATTATGAGGGGGTATGGTCTCAAGAGGTGACATCAAGTTTGTTCTCCTCCGTTACGGCACAAAACCAGCTCTCAGCTTTTGAAGGGTTTCTAACAGAAGGGATGTGATTGAACTCAACAGCACGACGACTCGGATGGTGCAGCTGGCAGGCGATTACAAGCCTTTTAGTTTATCATTAGAGGTTTCTGTTCTTCATTATAGTTTCCATTAATTAACAGCAGTCTCTCAGAGAACCAATCCACCTACAGCACGAAATCTAGCAAAGCTTAGGGTCGCTGTTATACCATAACAATGAAAGCCAATGAACTGGCTACATATTTGCTATTGGCTACGGTTTCTCCTCTTAGCATACGAGGATCGAGGATGTTGGTGTCTTGACTAAGGCTATGAGAATAGGACCTGTGTTTTTTTAAAGAAAACTACCGGATGGATCCACACATTAAGCAGATTTTGTATGAAGTCAGTGCTCACATTAATTGCTAATGTAAATCATCAAATTTCTACAATCATTAGCACTAATTAAAGATTCTGCCACGTCAGTTAATGTTCCTAATTATCATTAAATCTGATCAGTCACAGTCATTTAAATACGCACTTTCTTTTTTTTTTTTTAAATCAAACACTCGGTAGGATAAATTCACACAGTAACTGTCAATAAATAACAATCCTAACTAGCCTAGCTTTAGCAACTTTAGAACTTTAGCAAATAGACGCTAAAGAAGGTTGGGTGACTGTGTCTCACAGTACATCTCCTCCACTTATGGCTGAAACTGTAAAAGAAATTGCTCTGTTACATCAGATAAACCATTAAGTTCAAGTCCATATGTAGGTTTATTGCTTGGCCATTAACTGGATTGCCAAAAGGTCCTGTGGGCAAACATCAGCAGAAGAGTCTCTTAAGCAACACAATGCTAGTAATGTGCTGTAAGGGCAAGACAACAAACACCAGGCAGCTTATATTGGGGTCCTTAGAGAGACACAGGAAATTGAAGTTGGCCTGCGTAACGTCAAGAAGAGTCACACAGAGAGACAGACAGACCATTTCCCTCCTATTAGCAGATATGTGTTATTCATGAGGGCATATTTAGCGTGAACTATGGGTCATTGATATTCTACACAGCAACTTTGCACTGTCTGTCTAGGGACCAAAGCCATTCTCTTCCGCGCCTTTATTTATTTATTTTGCCCCTCGGGCAACCGGGAACGATGAAAAGGCACGCTGACCGTGGGGTCACAAGGCCAAACGTCAAACCCAATCACGGTCTGTTTAATCATCCCTCCATTGTGCCCCACCCCCAACCCCCTGTAATGAGCTATTAACAGCATCCATCTATTGCAGACAGAGAGGAGGGGGGACATTCTAGAGGGAGGCATGACAGAAGACGCTTCAGGTTTAGGTTAGGACCAGCATAGTGGCACAGAGTATGCAAAGACACAAGGGAAAGATCTAACAAACGCGCTGTGTAAGACAATAACCCATCTATCATTCTTAAAAGAAAAGAAAAGAAACCCTTCTGTTTTCCTTTGAACATTCAAATGTTTGTTATTGGCATAGCAGCACTCCAGTCTGGTCCAAAAAAAAAAAAAAAAAGATTTCAATAATTCAGGTCGGGGGGCAACAGGTTCATTTTCATCTGTTTTCCCGACTATTGCACCTTGCCGCTCCCTCCTCCCATCCCTAATCCTTTTATTTTAAGAAGGGCGTAAATTGCGGTGTGTAGAGAATGCAGCTGGTTGGTACAGAGCCTGGGAAGAGGAGAAATGACAGGTGTGAACCAGGGCGTCTCTGGAGGTAGTCTTCCTCCTCACGTCAGAGACAGCAGCTGTAGCAGCCATAGCTTCAGGGCGGAGCAGAGAGAGAGAGAGACCTCCTGTCACTCAAATTGAAAGCCAATACCCTCCCAGGCTTTACTCAGGGGGAGGGGGGTGCTGTGCCTTGCTGTTGGTTTCCTGTTCTCATTCACTAGAGTTGCAGTACATGTAAACAAAGTGGTTGAGGGAAACAAACACGTTGGGTGGGGTGTGGTAGGGGGAGCTCACAAAAGCCCCGATTAGCGCTAGCTAGTGAAGGAGAGAGATAGGAAAGATCCGTACACACCAAACATGATTAGCCTGTTGATAACTGATAGAGTTTCTCTCTATCTGTGAGATAAAACATCTCTCTCACACTCCCTCTGATCCTGTCTGCCAGATGAAAATGAATACCTAATTCCATGAAAGTCACGGGTATTGTGAAAAAAAAAATTAATAATAAATAAAACAAATGGTGAGATCGTGTAGAGCTGGAGAAAAAATAATTACAACCACATTGTGACAAAACCTTAAGCAGGTGGGGGAAGTCAAACACTGTCAGAGATTAAAAGATAAGACAGTCATTTCTACAAAAGCTATTTCTGTGCCCAAGGAACAGATAAAGACTAAAGAAAAAGAGGATATTTCACTGAATGCAGTAAGTGACATATAATGTGCGGTGATATTTGCAGAAAAACTGAATCTGAAAACTGAATAGCAAGAAAGAAAAGCACAAGAAAGAAAACAGTGACCTACACAAAGATCATTTGTTCCAGCAGCCGTCAAACATGAGATGCCGTCTAATTCTGGGCTTCACTTTTCACAAGTCAGTCAGGGTGTGTGAACGGACCAGCATCAGATTGTGCTTTGAGTGAGTGCAGACGTAGAAAAAGCCCTGTTTTGCCTCCTCTAGGGTGTGTCTGGAATTTTCCGAGGGTTCAGAGAAATTCATAATTAATTAAATTAATTAAATGATTTAATTAATGAATTTATTAAAGCTTCTGTTGACTGTTGAGAACCAGGTTCTGCTGTCCTCCCATACTCTCCCATTATTTCTGAAATTCACGTATAAGCCCTTGATCCAAAAAAAAAAACCACACCTGAGACACTTTTAGATGTTTGTCTAACAAATGGGTCTGATACTTTGGTTTTTTGTTTTCATAAATGCCAGTATGCAGAATTAAGTGGAATTTTTTTTTCTTTTTGTATATTTCTGCATCCTGCTGTACATACATATGTATATATCCAATATGTTTCATAATGCAAATATAAATAGACAATATAAAAACTTTCTACAGTCTCACACTAAGGTTACTGTTTAACATTTCATCTAAACAGTTACAGGATTAAACATGTACCTTTAGATTTAGAATAGGTTGGAAGCATAAGCCAATAATTTGGGTCTAGTAATTAGCGTCATTAAAGGATTGCAAAAAAAAGAAAACTTCAGGGTGTTTTTTAATATCTTCTGATCATGCTGAAGATAACATTTGAATGCAGTCGGAATCGTAAATAATTGTGAGCCATTTCAGTTTTTGGTGAACATATTATACGTGGCTAGGAGGAGAATGTGTTTCAGGCAGGATATTGTCGGAGTGGTAGGCTAGGCAGGACGTGTTGCATTGTCGCTGAAGCATGGGGACAAACAGGATTACACGCCTGCTCGGAGGGGGAGGTGCCCTCCTGCACAGGTGAGGCGTGGCGCTCTGCCGCTGTCATAAGACATTAAGGGAATTATCACTAAAGGTCAAGGCAGTCTGCAACTGAATGTCAGAGCCCAGTCACAATTTTTGGAGAGAGGCAAAAAAAAAAATATTCCAAATAAATGACTGTCCCCGGGAAGAACGTAAATTCCTTTCCGCTGAATTCCTCGGGGGATTACAGCAGCGTTGAGAGGCAGAAGAGACAAATCGATTCTGAATGATTGACAAGAGGGTTGCCTTTGCCTTGAATAATACACTTTTTTCTTTTTTTTTTTGGTGAAAGAGGAAACATCTACCATTGGTTTTTATTGGTGACTTTTATGACGGTCTAGCTCTAGCCCTTTACTGTTTTCTCTTTAGATGAATTGGTGGATAAGTCACGCAAAATGGCTTCGAGGGAGTGTGACGGAAAGCCAGCAGGGGTATTGTATGCATTTTGAAGGCCTAAAAGGAGTTTAACAAAGCATTCAACAGACCATTTGGAGTCACTTACAGGAGTTCTGCAGAATAAAAGGTTGTGAACTGGAAGAAACTAAAGGCTATTTGTGACGGGATTGATCGCGGTACATTATGAGAATTCTCATCTGTGACATTCTTTCTCTTTGGTCTAAATGTAAATTTAAAAGAGCTGTTGTAGCTAAGCTGTGGATGTCCATGTACGTAAAACGCAAAATTTCAAGCTTCTCCATTACATGCATAGCCAAATGCAGCTCTGAGGACTGGACACACAAAGCTATGTTCACACACAGAAATATTCTAGTCGTGTTACACGCTCCACTGGGTCTCGCTGTTGACTATGTATATATATATATATATGTGTGTGTGTGTGTGTGTGTGTGTGTGTGTGTGTGTGTGCATGAGAATTCCATTGTGCATTCTTCAGGGTTTCAGTGTTGCAGTTGTAATGGTATGTAGGTGTATTAATAACTTTGTCTGTAGGCCTTTGCATTATCACTCCCTCTATTATATGCTCTATTGCTACATAAGTGCAACAGGGTGCACTTATGTTTGATAACTCCCTCACATGTGAAAAGGGAAAGGAGAACCGTGGGACCCGGTGTATGTCGTCTGGATTGCTTGATAAATAAGTCATTTGGAACTGAGGCCCTTGCGACAGACCCCTGGTTATCACTGCATTTAAGGGCTTAAAAATAATCCTCTGTACACACTTCCACTGAAAGCATTACAAATATGGCAGACAAAAATCATCAAAACAGTCTCTTTCCAAACCTTTTTTAAATATAAATTCAAACCCTCCTGTTTTTACCAACAGGTTGTGTGGTCTGTTTTGGGGTCATATTTACTGTCAAGCGTCCTCTGAGATTGAACAAGATCTGACATCTTATTCCCTCTCTCCTATACATCATCCCTGTCAAAGCTCAAGATGTTTACCATGCTCTGTCTTTGCCTCTCGCTCTCGATTTTTTTCCCTTTTTTTTGTCAGGTCTCTCCCTTTAGTCTGTCCGTTCCTCCCTCCCTTATCGTATTGATCCAGCATGCTGTATGCCTCACCTACTGCTCCATCTCTTGAGTAAACCCCTCATTCTTCTCAGCTTTGAAAAGAACAGGAGTCTTCATTAAAAAGCTGTGATGTGTTGCTGTAAATGTGAATTTCTCTCTCTCTCTCTCTGTCCCTTATCTGTTTGTTGTCAGGCTGTGGGCTGGAGTTCCTGCTGGTACTCTGTGGGTTGGAGCTTTCCTGGTCTTGCCCACGCCACTGCATCTGCTACACGGCCCCCAGCACCGTCAGCTGCCAGGCCCACAACTTCCTGTCTGTCCCTGAGGGTATCCCGCCTCACAGCGAGCGCATCTTCCTCCAGAACAACAAGATTCACAGGCTCCTGCGGGGCCATTTCAGCCCTACCACAGTCACGTTGTGGATCTATTCCAACAACATAACCTATATCGAGCCGTCCACCTTCCAGGGCTTCACCCTGCTGGAGGAGCTGGACCTGGGCGACAACCGCTACTTGCGCTCCTTGGCAGCCGAGACCTTTCACGGGCTTGGACGACTCCACGCCCTGCATCTTTATCGCTGTGGCCTGAGCGCTCTGCCCAGCAACATCTTCCAGGGCCTTCGAAACCTACAGTATCTGTACCTACAGGTGAGCTGTTCATTTATACTGTCCCCAACTCTCCAATTACTGGTCAAGATTTACATTTACATTTACTCATTCAGCTTTTTAAATGAATAAATGCTTTTATCCAAAGTGATTTCCGAGACAGGCAGAACACAAATAGCCAAGCATATAGCCATAATGAGCTGTCTGTTGCATAAGTGACACCTCTAAGTTGAATATTAGACCAGATGTAAATGCAAAAATATGGAATAAAAATAAGAGAGTGGACAATGAGTTGGTCAATAGGCCCATAATGTAAACTATCGGCAGCAAGTGACACAAAAAGTGATAGGTAGCCCCAGTCCTAGAGGGATGGAAAACTATGTCATAAAAGTAAGTGCACACAGGACAGTATTAGCATAAATTTACTGAATTTACAAGGAAGTGCCATGAAAGATGCCTTTTGCCATTATCCAAACTAGTAATTTATGTTGGCCAAGGAAACGTAGGCATTAGGAGTGGTTCAACATCTGTTGTCATTGCACAGGACAACAACCTGGAATTCCTTCAGGATGATATCTTCATAGATCTGCACAACCTCAGCCACTTGTTTCTCCATGGCAACCGGTTGTGGAGCCTGCATCAGAATACATTCCGAGGTCTGGGGGCCCTAGACCGACTGCTCCTGCACCACAACCAGCTGCAGTGGATTGATCGGATGGCCTTCCATGACCTGAGGCGTCTCACCACCCTCTACCTGTTCAACAATTCCCTGAGCGAGCTGGCAGGGGAGTGCCTGGCCGTGTTGCCTGCCTTGGAGTACCTTCGTCTCAACGACAACCCCTGGGAGTGTGACTGCAAGGCCCTGTCACTGTGGGACTGGCTCAAGAGGTTCAGGGGCTCTACGTCGGCCGTAGGCTGCGTGGCTCCGCCCAAACTGGCCGGTGAGGACCTCAAGCAGCTGCGCAAGGAGGATTTCCCCAACTGCTCTGGGTCCGAATCCCTACACCAGAGCAAAACGAATTCGTGGGCGGGGACAGACAAAGTCTCGTTGAAGAAGGAGCCTCATCCGCCAGCCCAACCTCCATACCCCCACCACCCCCACCATAACGAACAGTACCCCTCCCCACCCTCACCTCTACCCCAGCCCCCACCCTCTGTAGATGGGGTGCAGGAAGAATCTGGGCGATTCCCGAGCACAATAGCGCCCCCTCAAAGGCCAGGCCGGCCACGGAACTGCACGCGCCAGCGAGTAAGGGGCAGCAAGGGAAAGGGGCCCAATGAGGTGCACACCTTAAAGGAAATGTCTGATAAAGAATATTCCTCCCAAGATTTTACGGATGGTGGAAAATACGAACACACATCTCCCGACGGTTCTCCCCCCAGGAGGAAGCACAAGTGTACACCCCGGACCTCTGTGCGGCCCCCCAGTGGGGTCCAGCAAGCCACCAACTGGGGTAACACTCAGCACCCCCACAGATTCCTTTACAGTATTTTGGGGGTGCTTGTGTCCTTGAGCAGTGAACGTATTCTACGTTGAACTTGATGCTGGTATATCACAGCTATAAAAAAAACAAAACAAAAACAATGCAGTCCTCAGACCCACTCTAGCTCCAGCACAAACAGTCCGCTGTGTGTTAGGTTGTATGTGTGCGTGCCTGCGTGTGTGTGTGTGTGTGTGTTTGTGTGTTTTTGTGTGTGTGTGTGTGCGCGCGTGTCTGTGTGTGTGTGTTTTACAATGACGTGCATTAAACTTTGCATTAGGAGCCTTGCCAGGCAGACTCTGAAATAGCTAAACTTAACATCAAAAGTCAAGGACTAAGAACCAATGGGTGAGACGATGATTTGACTCTGAAATAGCTAAACTACACATCAAAAGTCAAGGACTAAGAACCAATGGGTGAGATGAATGGGGTTTGAAGATTTTTTTTTGTCTTTAACGAGACTCAGAGTTTTAATGAGACTAGGAAAAGCAAGCTCAACACGTCCCGCACTGCCACTGTTGCCACAACATTTCATTTCCTGTTGATTGGGCCTCTCCCTTTTACGTTTTTATTGATCGTGATAGAAACACAGGTGACCAAATAAGACTGGAAATGTCAAATATATGAGACGGGCAAGACCAGTAACTGACACACTCCTACAGATCTTACAGAGAACAGTCCATCAAAATCAGTTCCTTTACTGCTGTGAAACACACAGAGCAAAAACCACAGAGGAAATTAATTAGAGAAGAAGGTAAACACAACCCCACGTTTCTAGATGACACTTCCACCCCCTTTTTTTCAGTGTGACACCAACTAATTGCCAAATAGCTTTCTAAACACACATGAATTGACAAAGAGACCTCTTCCGTCAAGGGTAGACTTTCTAAGCAAGAAAGATACAGTCCTCCCTCTAATAGTCCTTGATCATTCTTTATCTGACCTTCATACAGTGCTGACTATTTACACTGACAAAGCACACAGGTTATCTGGAGCTCAACCAGGTAGTTGTTGCCTAAAGTATGATATGGTATATTTCATGAAATACATAGTACTTTTTCGTCCGTAGATTTTTTTTAAAATTTTATTTTAATGAAAATTAATTCAGGTTGAATATTTTTCATTATCTGTTTTTTGATTGTAATCATGTTACTACAGCATATTACAAAAGCCAATTAATACACAAGCTGCTATAGTGTTTATTGAGGCAAATGGGACCCATTTTACCTCATCAGCTAGAAAAAAACAGTGTGACAGTGTGTGTGTGTGTGTGTGTGTGTGTGTGTTTGTGCGTGCGTGCGCGCCGTGTGTGTGTATGTAGATGGGTGTGGGTGTGTGTGTGTGTGTGCACGTGCGCACGTGTGTGTGTATGTGGATGGGTGAGGGGGTGTGTATGTGGATGGGTGTGGGGGTGTGTATGTGAATGGGTGTGGGTGTGCGTGAGTGTCCAACATAAAAAAAAGCTATATGAAATCTATAAGCTGTGTTTGTTTCATGTCTTCTGTGTTTGTTTGTTTGTTGGATTGGGCTGAGACTCTAAAGGACCTAGAGGGGGAGTGTTAAAGAGGACATGGCTTGGGGAGGTGGCCTGGGAGAGACACACAGCAGACTGGCACGAACTCCA